>NC_056734.1:621920318-622220318 GCF_019279795.1 Protopterus annectens
CGGCGTTTAGGCTTTCAACAAGCTAAGCGGTTGATTAACTAATACAGACTATACATATATATATATATATATATATATATATATATATATATATATATATATATATATATATATATATATATATATATATATATATATATATATATATATATATATATATATATATATGAGTCTATTTCTCTTGTTTGAAAACACACTTCTTCGAACAAGAGAAACCAAAACCCCACTTCAGTAAAAGTGCACTTAACTGAAAGTGCATTTTCATGAAAATCAGTTTACCAAAGCACAGTACAGTGGAGATAAGAAAATATACTTTTTCCCCACTGTAGTGCGAGCTCGGAGTTAGTATATATAAGTAGCGGGTGTGTGGGAGGAAATGTGTTTCAGTTTGCCAGACCGGACTACCACTAGTTGTATATACTAACTCCGAGATCGCACTACAGTGGGGAAAAGACATATTTCCTTATCACCACTGTATGGTGCTTCAGTAAACTGATTTTCACAAAGGTGAACTTTCGCTAAAGTGTGTCTCGGGTTTCTTTTGTTTGACGTGTCTTTTCAAACAAGAGAAGTAGACCCATATATATATATATATATATATATATATATATATATATATATATATATATATATATATATATATATATATATATATTGCATTTAATTTTAGCCCCTTTCATACAACAGCTGTTTACAATGATTAGTTCCTGCTGCAATGAATGGGTATTTGAGGGAGATTTGACAATATCCAGTTTTCAGTCATCTGGAAATTGATTCCCAGTCTGGATATCAGAGAAATAGATGCTGAATGGAGTCATCCCAGAAACGAGCCCTGGGATACATCACTAGCCACCTCTTTACTTTCTAAGGAGGTGTCTGTCACCTTAACTATGTGAGTTCTATCTATCCACTTTACCATGTATGGATTTACTTCTAAGGCACTTAGCTTTTTAACAATGTCAGCATGTGGTTTACAGGAAATGCTTTGGCCAGACCCAAACAGGCTGTGTGAACTGAGTATGCAAGACAGCCCTTCAGCAAAGCCAAACTGGTGGAGGCCTAGCCTGGTAAGGTTTTTGATATCATTGCTTCTGATTTGAGATATGATGCATTGCATGGCTTTGTAAATCAGACCAGTCAGGCTAATAGAACTATAGTTTCCTAGGTCCATGATAAGCCTGACCTTGAGTAGGGGCATCACCACTGCAGTCTGCCATTTTGGTGACAACTCCTCTCGTTAAGCTCCAGTTAAACAATTTAAGGAGGGGCTCCATAATGGCATCTTTAAAACTAATTATTAGGCATGCAGGTAAATTATCAGACCCCATTAAATAAGCAGTTTTTGTTTGACAGAGCACCTTCAGTATGTGTTCATTTATGATATTTAGGAGTTGTAAGTGACTTGTAGAATTAAGGTATCAGTTTTGGGAGCAGTTTGCACTAAATTTGTCTGCTGATATGTTTGGCGTGTCTGCTGAGTCTGAGTGGGTGGTGACATTTTGGACAAGTTTACAACACTGCTGGATATTCGTTTTTAGTTTTGTAATGAAACTAAAGGAGGGCTTATAATTAATCCTTGGCTTTGGAAGAGTAGCCCTAACAGTAGCTTTTAGTTGCTTACTGATATTCTAACTGCAATTTAACATGAGGAATTTTAGACTTGCTGTATGCTTTAATAAATTTTTTCTCTTGTCATAGAGTTATCTAAGTTGGTGGATCAACACGATGGATTGTTCTTAAACATGCCATTATATGTAGGAACAAAACTCCTTTTTATAAAGAGCTGACGTCATATTACGGCTAGCAATGTTACAACTGACTTTAGATAGTTCATCAAAAAATTAGAGGAAGTTTGGTATGTGCATAAGGCAAAAGTGTAAGAAAATGTACAGAAATGTGCTATTTGCAATTATTTAAATGTTGCTTTTTGCATGCCTTGTCATAAACGTACTGTACAAAACCTGGAACACAATCAGGATAAAGTAATGCTTAAAGCACAGACAATGGTTCCTATTTCTATATATCCTGTTGCAAAAGATTTATTAGAGGGTGATGCAAATGCCAAAGTTTGTACTTTACAATCTGATTTGCAGGAGTTTAAAGATTAGATTGCTAAAGTCAGCAACCAGCAAGATCTTGACCTCATGGGTCATTTTCAGACTTACTGTGATAAATGGAATGCGTCTAGTAAAATGCATGCTGACACTGCTGAATGTACAAAGGAATTTTCTCAGTTTTTGAAAGTTTCACAGACTGAAATTAAGACCTTTACACAAACTGTTATTGAACAATGCAGTAAAGTTATTGGTATGATAGAGGGGTTAATGAATAAAATTGTCCGTTTGCAAGAAAAATATGACAAGCAACTGACACACAGCATGACGTAACTGTTGCAAGAGAGGAGATAAACACATTACAAGCTCAATTAAACACACAGGAATCCGAGGTTGCTAGAGCAGCAGACTTAGCTAATCAAGATCTTTTAAGATTACAAGCTCTATTAGAAAAATATCAATCTAAAGCATTAGAAACTGCTGTTACCAGTCCTATCATAGCCTCAGCAGGTTTTTCTGCTGAAGTTTATCATCAGTCTAGTATGTTAGAAACTCTCTCTAAGTGGGATTAACAGAAGGGTATTTGTAATAACATGATTACATTTGAAGCTAGGGTTCTTAAAACTGTAGGCACTGTATGGAATGATATACTTGCGGTTGTTTCTGGAATTTTATTCCACAGTGTTTTATGGCTTATATTCAGCAAAAGCAATATCCAATACAAACTAAAACACCTAAGAATGACAGCAGTATTGTTAGCATACACTAGGGGCAATCTCTCACGCCAACACTTTTAGATCAGTTTCAAATGACAGTCTGCGATTCCTTGGAAGAACAGGTTGAACATTACCAGCTGGCATATATGCTGGTTAATGGCAGTGATGAAAAAGATATGAAAGATGCCAATTTTCAAAAAGCTGTTATACTCTCCTTTTTGGACCATTTGGAAGGTGCCCTGGGGGATATCAAACTTATTTATGAGGAATCTTCAAATACACTCAGAGAGTTAGTAGATAAATTGCTGCAAGCACATATCATGTGTAAATATAATGCTATTCATAAGCAAAAGATTTACACTCCCCGTTCTGTACCCATTGTTAGTGAAATAAGGGGAAAGGGGTATGGGAGATGGATTAATCAGGGACAGCAAGTCCCACAGCAGGTACCAGGGCAATCATGTCAAGGACAAGTTATACCAGGGCAACAACAGGCAGCATCAGCTCTCCCAGCCAATCAGTTAGCTTCTCAAGTTACTCAATCTATAGAGGGTCCTCCAAAGAGACAGCCTATTTGTTATTCCTGTAAACAGGTTGATCATACTAAAATGATTGTAAATATTATCACAGATGGCGCCAGGAACAAGAGGCAAAGGGTAAGTTTCTTACCGTGAAAAATTTTGATAAGCCATGTGTGCCACGACAACAACAGGTAATGCAGCCAAAAGTACAAGCACAAGCAGTACACTTCACCACAATATGTGACAGAGGGTAAAAGGGGATTCCATCAACAACCCCTATATACCACAAGCACTCAACAGTCAGTATTCCCAATACAGCAAAGGGATGGTGTGACACCTAGTGTCAATGTACAAGGTAATATTGTTAGTACACAGGATACAACTGTTCCTTCTGACTTTGTTCCTGAGGGTCCAGTAGATCCTAATTATCAGCAGGGAGTAGCTCTGCATCATGAACTTAATCAATCTTGTTATGTTGACTGTGAAGAAGTCGACGAAACACTGCAATTATGTGCTTTGCTTTCCAATACCACCAATGATTCTGGGTGAGAAGTAGATCTACTATAGGGGTGTGATCCCCCCACCCAAGTCTCTTTCTTGACTAACTTCAAGAAGGGGAAAGATGGATGACCACTTATAAACATTTGGGTAGAGAGGAACCTGTGGGAAGATGTTCTTCTGGATACAGGAGCGGCTGTCTCAGTGACAGGTAGACATTTGTATTTCAGGTTTTAATGGCTCTGGATGTCTAGCCATAGGTAGTAAACCTGTACAAGTACAATTCTCCCATCAAGGGAACTGGTAAAAGGGGTATTTTTAATGCATAATTCTTGCACTTCCACAATCTTGGGAATGGATATCTTTTCCAAAATGGGGATTGTCATAGACCTTCTTAATGGTAATATATGGCAAGGATAAGTTCCCATGTTGTGTATGATTGTGGCAATACATGTGTCAAACAGTTCTGAAAAGGGCCCTACTGAAAATGAAGTATGGTTAAAGGTAAAACAACAGTTCCCTATGCTGTGGTCTCAAGGGCCCACAGACTGTTGGAAGCTACAGGAAGCAGTTTCTGTAGGTAGTGATGAAGATTTTATTCCACAGTTTCAAAAACAGTATCCGATCCCAAAGGAAGCAGAGACAGACATGCAAAATTGCATACAACAATGGCTTGATGTGGGAATAATTCAAAAGGGAAATAGCCCTACAAATTCGCCCATATGGCCAGTTAAAAAGAAAGATGGCACTTACAGATTGGTTATTGATTTATGAAAAGTGAACCAATTCACGACTCACCAGGCTCATCTGATTCCAGGGGTCCCAGAGCTAACAGCAAGAATAAAACCACAAAGTCAGTGGTTTGCGGTCATAGACTTAGCTAATGGTTTCTTTGCAGTACCACTGCAGGAAAAAGATTGGCAAAGGTTTGCTTTCACATTTCAAAATGAACAGTATGTCATGATATGGTTACTGCAAGGGTTTCAAAACAGTCCGGTTATATTTCACCAAATAATTGGACAAATACTATAAGGTCTAGAATCTGATGATTCTGTTCTGCATTACATTGATGACATACTACTACAGTCTGAAACAAAAGAACAGCATTTAGCAAAAGTGACACAGGTCCTTCAAACACTGCAGGAGGCAGGGTTTAATGTTAAAAGTGAAAAGGTGAGATTAGTGGGGGAGGGGCTGTCTCAGATGTTAAAAACCTGTGTAATTAAAACATAGCTCTCTGGTGTTCGAAGCGACTGACAAAAGCAGTCAAATACAGTAAAAAAAACAAAAAAAACAGGCAAAATCCAGTTAGACCAAGAGCCCAGATGTACAACTCCTAGCTTTCCAGACAAACAAAAGTAAGACCCACAAGCTTACATAACACCTTTCTTCTCACATTCTTCTTATATCAGTCTTTATCAATGTCTCAAAATAAATCAAAATTGGACAGATTTATGTGCTCATGTGAAGGGTATGCTACACAGATGGTCACTAGACTGAGAACTATGGGCTAGAAGTGAGGGTACTTAGATTTTCTTTTAATACTTTACTTAATTCGACAAAGAAGAGTGGCACTCCATGACAGAAGGATGGAAAAGATTTAGAGGATTTGTGCTTATCTATATGGAATGGAGAGAGTGAACTAAGATAGGGAGTGCTAGGTTTAGACGAGAGAGAGCAATGGGAAAGTGGCATATGCCATATACAAGCCAGCACAGCACATCAGTGAATATGGATATAAAAATGGCTTCTCTACATATCTAAAAGTTGCTCTTCCCAGAGTGTCAGGTGCCTGAGACACACCACCAAGGATCAAAATGCTGACAGCTGTTTGTCACTTAAATTCACTGTCCATGCAATTTCTATGAATAACTGGGCAGTGATTTCTTTCTTTTGTGAGATTTCCCCAATCTTCATGATTGTGCAACTATAGAGTGTTCGTGTGTGTGTGTGTGTGTGTGTGTGTGTGTATGGGTGTGGGGACTTGCACACCCTGCAGAAAATGCTTATATTGTAATTTATTGCTCTTCTGTATTTCTGACATCAATTTTCAGCATTGTAGATGATTGAGTTTTAGGCAGTAAAAGGCCAAATTTGAGGCTTGAAAAGCAGAAAAATTAGTCAAATGTGAGCAGGAGTAGCAATTTTCATAGGTTGGTACTAGGCTCTGCAAGCCTAGCCATAACAATTCCCTGGCTATTTCTTCCCACAGTATTTACTTCCCTGGACCCCTGTCTAGCAGGACGACTGAGGTGATCCCCGGGGTGAATTTCCTATCTCCCATCCAATCATCAAGGTTCCTTTTGAAGAGGGCCAAAGAGGCACTCTGCTTGACATGTATGGGTAGTCTGTTCCAGAGTCTGGGGAGTCTCTGGGTCAGGAACCTATCCCTCCAGCATGTTTTGTTTATTCTGATGACAATGATTAGATCCCTGGAGCATGTCTCTCTGAGGTATTGGGATTTCTTTAAGTGTAACATGTCCAACAGCTCTGGTTTTGACATGGCCTCGTATGTTAAGCAGAGATCGCCTCTGAGTAGACGATATACAACAGAGTATAGGTGGAGCTTTTTTAGATGGTCAGCATAGGGCATCTGCTTTAGGCCTGTGATTCTTTTAGTGAGGCATTTCTGTGGCCTTTCCAGTTTTTGCAGATGTCTTGAGAGGTACATACCAAATGGGGTATTTTATTCTATAATGGGTCTAATGAGGGATGAGTACAGTGGGACAAAGGCCTCCTTTTTTCTGAACGAAAAGCCCTTAGTGATGAGGTGTGCCACATACAAGGATTTCCTGACTGTTGTGGTGATATGGTTATCGAAGGTGAGACCACTGTCCAACTATGTCCCTAGTTCTCATCACACTTTTGGTGTTTAGTGTACTGCCACCTATGTGGTAATTCACGGGTACATGTTTTTTTCCCAAAGGGGATAACTATACATTTCTTGGCATTGAGCTTGATCCCATGGCTCTGGCACCAAGCATCTGTTTCTGTAAGGCCCTTTTGTAGAATATCCACATCATTTGGGGATTCAGTAATGGCTCCCAGTTTGCAGTCATCTGCGAACTTTGTTAGCCAAAGTCCCTTAGTGTTGCCCTGTACTTCAGAGAAGTAGATGCCAAACAAGAGCAGTTCCAGGACTGAATTCTGAGGTACTCCACTTGTCACTTGTCTGGAGCTGGATTTGGAGTTGGCTACTTTTACAGTGTGGGTTCTGTCATTAAGCCAGTTGGCAACCCATTGAGTGATGTAGGGATTAATGCCCATCTTAGTAAGTTATGAATGCCATATAAAAAACTGACAAACTGTTTCGGTTCTGGGATTAATTTGGATGTATAACAAAAGTGAAGAGGCTTTGAAAAATGTTAAGGGTGAGGAGAGATGGTAGTCTGACACAGGACTACAGTTCATAGAAGATATAGGCCTGAAATCTACCGAGGGTGAGTTACTGAGTACAATGAGATTACAAGAGGGTGGAAATCAAAAGGCATGGGGTAGATGAAAGACTTCTTGTAGGGACACAAGGACAGGGTGGTATTCTGAGTTGACAGGTACAGACAAAGCAAGATTTGATAGTGTTTACAGAGGTTTGGGACTGAAAAAGTCTAAATAAAGTTTTGGTAGATGGCATACATGATGGATTAGAGATTATAATAGATGGAGAGTAGGATAAGATATTTTAGTTTTGCTGCAGTATGCAAAGTCAGATGAAAGGAACAAAATGTTACATGAAGTCCAAGTATAACAGAAATTGATCAGAACACAAGAAGGTGGTGAGTAGGGATGAGGGAATGAATGGTGTAGGCTACAAACCTATGCTAGTCATAAACAATAATAATGGTGTGAGAAGAGCTTTTTGAAAGGTGTCTTATTTGCCTGTATCACCTTTTTGATTATATTACAATGCATTACATTTATACTATTAGAATATGGCTATTACTCAATGTTTAGTTTATGGTTTAACATTCCTTTTGTTTTAATGCACTTCTACTTTTTAAAATAATTGTCTTTTGCATTAGACTTGTATATTCAATGTTCTAGATACTTACTGTTTTTGTAAATACTTGACTTTGTATTATAATTGTATCTTCAAATTACTTGAGTCCTGATTTTTATGTTTTTGCTGTATGTCTCTTGTCTTCACCCCCATTGACCAAGTTGTGGCTGAAAAGGATCTTCAGATCAGTCAATTTGCCCAATTAACCAATGTAAAATAAATAAAGGTGAAAAGATATACATGAGACTCTTCATAAGCATGGCTGTCTAGTATGGATGTTTGGAGCTGGAGGAACCCCTGAGGGGTAACAGAGCCAAATAACAAAAAGCTCCAGCTAAATACAAGTTTAGCCAAAAGAAAAATAGAGAGGCATTGGAATGGTCAAGAGAAAGCAATATAAATTAAGGAATTGAAAACATGGATTCAGGAGAAGAGAAGAAAATTTAAGTACTTGAGATAGTGCGAGCTGAGAGATGAGAATAAGTAGATTTGTAGAAGGATCTGAGAAGAGGGTAACCAAATAAAAGCAGGGAGCCCAGCTAATAGAGGTTTTGTGTGTGTAAATAAAAAGGAAACTGAAAAATAAAAGTAAGGAAGAAGATGGTAGGCACTGCTGCTCTTCTTGTGTACATTAACACAACGTTGAGGCTTGGGTGTTCATTTAAGTAGTTTATTGCATACAAACACATCAGGATGAATGGCAGGAACATTAAACTTAAATGAACTTACTAACTGACTGACTACTTCCATGTTGTCACTCTGGCTGCTCACTCAAAATGGCACTCTTGCTTGCACGTGCTAGCTCACTGGAAAGCTTCTTAAAGGTACCAGGCACTCTAGGCAGAGGACAGTTCAACAGATGTGTTCTTTGGATGGATCTATACACTAAACAAAAGTTATGTACTTATCATAATGATACATCCTTTCATTCTAGTCCATTTGCTATGATGAATGGATCCTTAAGCCACTGCCTGAATCTCATCTGGCAAATTTAGTGCTCCAGCCTTCAGCTCTTTAAGAGGTTTCCTTCTCATAATGCTCTTGTCCCACTAACTCAGATCTAATTTAATGCCTCAAGTGTAAGCCTCTGATTTGTACTGCCTTGGACTCAAGGGCGAGGGCACAATCCTTCAGGTGTAGGAGGAGGCAGGAAGGTTGTCACATTGGACTGACAGGAATTAAAGGATATATTATTATGGTAAACACATAATTTTTGTATCTTATTCATTCAGTCAGTCCAGTCCAAAGTATGGGTCAGAATCCCCAGCTACAGAAATCCTGGGTGGTCTCATGACAGATGAACCTTCAGGATAGAAGCCCTGAAGGAAACTCTAGGTCTAGATAAGCAAACCAACTTATAGTGCTTAGTGAAGGTATGCATAGTAGACCAATTATCTGCATCGCATTATGTCATCCAAGGAATATGCCCTGAAAAAAGGTTGCAAATGATGCCATGGCCCTGATAGAGTGAGTCCTAGGTTTGGCAGCAAAACATTATTCATGGAGTGCGTACACAAGGGGGATGCAATCCAAAAACCATCTTCAGAGTGAGATTTTGGATATTTTTCTCCATATTATTCCGACTAAATGATAAAACTGTCTGTGCATAGCTAAAGCATAAAGGATGTACTCACCTATATTCTGATAGTTAAAGAAGAACACAGGTAAGTGAATGGGGTGAGAAATGTTGGTCTCTGAAGATATCGTTTGTATAAAGGAAGGATTTATTCTTAACATGACTATCTTTTTGAAATATGATATAAGGAGAAACAGAAGAAAGAGTATGGAGCTCTGATACTCTTCTGGCTGATGTGACTGTTATCAGGAAAATCAGCTCCAGAACAAGAATTTTAAATCTGTTGAAGTTGTGTATTCTAATGGAGGCTTAACAGGGATCCCAAGTATAGAACATATCCTTTATTGGAGGTTGTAGAAGGAATGTACCTTTGAGGAAGGCATTGCACACACTGTTGGATCTTAAAACCAGTGTGAAATGAAGAAAATGCTGCTAACTAAACTTTAATAGCTGAAAAGCTTGAACCACACTGGAAGATGGTCATAAAGAAACAGGGAACATCCCCAACAGGAGCTGAAAATGGTTCAAAATTTTGAGAGTCTTTTCAGGAGGCAAACCTTTTCCATATGCTGTGGTAAGCCTTTTGTGTAGAGGGTTCCTGTGAAGCCATTATAATGTGGACCACATCTGTGGGGAGTAAACCATCCCTTGCCATCACTGGAATTGAAGAAAATAAGTTTTTAGGGTCCAGACTGGAAAATTTCTAGATGAGGCTCCCCAGAGGGGTGTGTGACTAAATCTGGAATTGGCTCAAAGGACCAAAGTGGCGCCTTCAAATAAGGCTTCAAAAGGGAAAACCAAATTGCTCTGGCTCAGAATAAGGATATGAGGATAACAGCCCTGCACTGTAATGCCTTCTACAGAAATGTGGTCATCAGGGGAAGAGGAGAGTAGGTGCAGGGTAACCCGGGGTCCAACGATGAGACAGAGCATCCTTGGGTAACTGTACCAGAGGGGGAACTATGATGAAATAGCTACAGCATTTCATGCTTTTGGGAGTTGCAAAGATGTCACAGCATGGAGTGCCCCAGTGACTGATTATCTCCCTGGCAATCAGTAGACTGAGGGACTACTCATAAGGCAAAAATACATTTCTTCTGACTTTGTCCACCAGTTTGTTGTGCCACCTGGAAATGTGTGTTGCTGTCAGAAAATAGTGACAGGAAATCACTCATTGCCCCACCTTCATGGCCTTACAACATAATGGATAAGATCTGGCTCCCCCTTGCTTATGTACCAGACAACTGTCATGCTATCCATCTGAACAGATATCACTCCTTGAAGGAGGCAGTCCTATAATTCCTGCAACAGGAAGAGGACTGCCCTCATCTCCAGGACATGTGAAGACAAGACTTTACTTCTGTCCAAAGACCTTGGACCATTCTCCCTTTGTAATGTGTCACACCCACCAAAGGGAGAATACATCCGTGATCAACATTGCTACTAGGAAGGAACCTGAAAGAGTCTTCCTGCTGTGACTCATGGAGACTGCAAGCATCACTGTAGGTGTTTCCTGCACAACTGAGTTATGAGTACTGAAAGAGGATGGGATCTCTGTGACCACTGTGTCTTTAAGAACCACTGAATGATTCTCATGTGATATCAAGCAAATTGTGTCATCAATATTGAAAAACCCAAGAGACCCAATACTCTTATAATCAATCATGCTGATGGATGTTCAGCACTCAGAAGATTCTCTATCATCAATTGTAAGGATAGGATTCTGTCCAGAGGAAGAGATACTGAAGAAACTGCAGTGCCAAAATGACATCCAAGCAATATTGATCATTGTGTGGAAGGTTGGATTCTCCCAGACTGATGGATATGCCTAGAGATACATTGCTGAAGGAGGAAGCCCCTGGCCTGTAAGAAACTTCATCAAGGTGGCAGCCAGAAGATAGTCATCTAAATAAGGGAATATTTTGTATCCCTAAAGACATAAATGAGCTGCTATGGTCATTCATTTTGTAAACACTCTGAGGGCTAATGTGAAACTGAAAGGCAAGGATCTGAATTGTTATTGGCTGGTTCCCAGTCAGAAGTAAAGAAACCTTCTGCACTCTTTCTCAATATTTATGTGAAGGTAAGTGCCCTGGAGATCTCTCAAACACATCCATTCATTCTTCTGTAGACAGGAAAGAACATACTGCACCACAACCATCTGAAAGTGGGTCTTTTCTACATATTTGTTTGGAAGGCTGAGGTCCAAGTATAGGCCTGAGATCTTTGGATTTCTGGGAAATTAAGAAGAATAAAAAGTTAATGTACTCAGAATAACATTCCATCTGTGTTGCCCATTTTCATTCTTCCTCAACTGATGGGTTCGGATGCAGGGTTCAGATCCAACTCGGCTGCTTCTACCAGATTTTTAGATCCAAAACTCTCAAGCTCCTTCCTTTACCCATAATGTCCCGCCAACTTGACATACCTTAAATTGAGTATGCTGCTCCTAGATATAAAAGGACAATCTGTTCGGAATCTGGAGCTCAAAAAAGGAACAGGGGTTTCTATAAAAAGTCTTAGATCTATCCAGAAGGAGAAGGGTGCTAAGTTGAGGAAGAATGAAAATGGATAATATATATGGAAAGATGGAATGCTATGGAGAGTACATAACGTTTTAATCTGATGTCCTTTGCATTCATTCCTTAACTGATGGGACTGAGTCCCCTAGCTACTATGGGTGACCCTCATAGAATGATATTGTGGAGTACTGCAGAGCCAAAGGCTACTCTGCTCATGGAAACTAAATCTAATTTGTAATGAGCAATAAAAGTGTGAGTATTAGTCCAGCTGCACAAATGTCATCTAAGGAAGTCATTGGCCAAAAACCTGAAGAGACTACCACAGACCTCATGGAATGAGATCTAGGAGGAATAGGCAAGGATAAACTTTTTCTTTACCATAGACAAAGGAGATACATTCAGTTAACTATTTGGCCAATGAAACTTTGGAAACTGGTTTTAGGAAAGAAGGACACAAATGACTGGAGAGATTTCCTGAAGTCTTTGGTTCTATGGAAATAAAAGTGAAGTTGTCTATGCACATCCAATATCTAGAGCATATACTCTCCCTTATTTGAAAATTTTGGAAAGAAAGCTGGTAGATAAATGACCTGGTTTATGTTGGACTCAGAAGCTACTTTAGGCAAACAAAAAAGACAGGTTGGTCTGCAAATACACCATGTCTTTGTGGAAAATCAGGTAAGGCGGTTTGGAAAATAGAGCCTGGAGTTTAGCTACACATCTAGCTGATGTGATAGTGACCAGAAAAATTGTTTTCCAAGACAAAATTTTAGATCTGCCTTGGCTGATGATTCAAAGGGAGTCTAAGTTAAGGACTGAAGCATAATAGTTAAATTCCAAGATGAAGTAGGATCCTTTAATGGAGGTCTAAGTAAAAAGGCTCCCTTGAGAAAGGATTTACATAGCTTGGAAGAAGCTAAAGTAGAGATATTTTCACCCAGGTGGAAATAAGAAATGGCAGCCAGTTGAACTTTAACAGCTGAAAAACTAACACCTTAATTGCAAATTGAAGCCAAAATGTCAAGGACAGATGGCACAGGTGCTGAAAAAGGGTCCAGATCCATGCTAAGGGTCAAGAAAACAAATAGCTTCCATTTATGTTTGTAAATCTTTCTACTGGAAAGTTTTTGGAGAATATATCAAGATATGACAGACAGCGAGACCTTTGAATAGAGGAGAGCATGGATTGTCTAGAAATCAATGGAATTGAAGTAACCATGCTGCCAGTTTGAGTACTGTTAAGTCCAGATGAGTCACTTCTCTTGGGTGAAACAGGATGTATGGAGTGAGATCCAGTATCTAGAGTGGATGTAGAAGGTGAGGTCACAGGAAGGGGAACCAAATCTGACAAGGCCAAATGGGTGCAATGAGGATAACTGTGCTCTTCAACCAAAATGCTTTCTGTATACATTTGGGAAACACAGGCAATGGTGGGAGTGTAAAGAAGACTGGTGGGCCAATTGTGGACTAAAGCATCTCTTGGTGACTCCCCTGTTGGTGGGATCAGAGCAAAGAACCTGTTGCACCTGTTGTTGAGGGGGAAAAGTGACTAGGTTGCAGCATAGCTGGCCCCATTGATGGAAAATTCTCCCCTCCACTTTAACATTGAGAGAGCACTCATGAGGCATTAGAATGTACCTGCTTAGTTTGTCGTTTGTCTGCAATCATTTTGGATTTCCCTGGAATGTACGTTGCTATTGCAAAGTGACCAGAAGTGATCATTCATTGCCATTATCTCATTTTTTCTCAATGAAGTGGATAAGACTTGTTTCCTCCCTGTTTTTGATGCACCAAACCACTGACATACTGTCTGCCTGAATGGTAATTGTTCTGGATGGTAGAGCATCTTGAAAGGCCTACAACACTAGGAGAACTGCTCTCATACTCTCATTTCCAGTACATTGATATGCGTCTTGGCTTTTCAGGGGACCACATACCTTGGACTGTCCTTCTAAGTAATGTACCCTAACCCCAGCTGAGAGATGTCCATGGTCACTGTGGCTGTGAGCAGGAGGAAAACAAATGAGCAACCTTCCAAGAGTTAGTTCAAATTAATCCACCAAAGAAGATACCTTTTGCATGCCTGTGTGATGTTGACTGCAGCAGTTAAAAGATGTTGAAGAACTGATCACTGAGTCAACAGAATCGACTGAAGTATTCTCGTGTAAAACCTGGCCAGATGAATGAGGGTGATAGCAGCACCATGGATCCAAAGGCTTGCAAAATTAGTTGTGCTGGAAGATAAATATTTTGTATTACCTTTCCTATCTGGGATCTCAGTGTCTGAATGTGAGCAGAAGGAAGAGAGGCTATCTGATTGATTGTGGATCAGACAACTTTACCTCCTCTGGTTCTCTGCTCTGAGCCTTATCCATCCATTCCACTAGGACAGTCAGACCAGTCTATTCTCCGTTAGACCTAGAGTTTCCCTCAAGGCTTCTATCCTGAAGGTTCATCTGTCATGAGACCACCCAGGACTTCTGTAGCTGAGGATTCTGACCCATAGTTCAAGCACCCATGAACTCCAGAATCTGCGCAGGCATGAGTTGCAATTTGTTGCAAGAGACCATGATGCCTAAATAATGCACAACTGTAATAAGTAGTCCCTTGCCTGTAAGACTCAATGGCTGGTTTGGGCATATAGAACCCAGTTGTCTGGGTATGGAAACACTTGTAATCCCAGTAGTTTCAAGTGAGCTGCTACCACTGCCATGTATTTAGTGAACACCCTTGGGGCCATGCTTAGACCAAAGGGCAGTGCTCTGAACTGACAATGACTGGGTCCCAACCACAAGTGCAGATATCTTCTTGAGCACTTGTTCATTCTAATGTGATAGCATACACCCTGAATATCTATCAAGCACATCCAATTGTCCTTTTGCAATAGTGGCAAAATGGACTAAACTGTGACCATCCAAAACCTTGAATATTGCATGACTTTTTTTTATTTTGATTTATTTTTTTTTATTTTAGCTTGATGATTTAATTTGCTGAGATCGAGAATTGATCTCAAGTCCCTGATCTTTTTTGGTACCAAGAAGAACCTTGAATAGGTCTCAGATCATCCCTGGTCTTGGATAACTCTCTTTTCTAGCAGCTTTTTTATTTCCAGTGTCATTTGGAGGAGTTTTGGAAAATGGTATTATATAACATCTAGATATGATTCTCTGCACCCAAGAATCTTTTTTTATAGATAGCCAGGCTCTCTGGTGCCCAGACAAGCATCTCCCAACTGCCTTCAGAAGTTAACAGTCAGACCTCCCTTCAGCAGCACTGGTAGGGCCTATAGGAGTAGGGGTCCCAGAAGCCCCAATTCTGCAGGCCGTCTCTTCCATGAGGATGGTGTCTTCCATTTGAGTTCTAACCTCTGCCTCTGGGGATACTATCTTCACATGAGTCTTGAAAAAGACCCTGAGATTTGCAAATCCACATTCTTCTACCTCCCCATTGACTTCTTCAGACAGGTCTTTGAGGAGCTGAAAAATGTATACCCATGGCAGACAGTGTCTTTCCCTCTTGCTCACATCTGGAGAGCATGCCCTTTACCTTGGGGCCAAACAAGGAAGATCCATTAAAAGGCAGACTGACGAACAAAGACTTAAAGGGCACTGTAAAATCACATAGTTGAATTCAGGCATGTCTCCTAATGGCTATGCCTGAGCCCGCTGCCCATGAGGTACTTTCCACTGCATGGAAGTTCAGCTTCATGGACACATTTGAAATAGACTGCAGGGTGGCCAGATCTGAGGAAATTTTATGTTGGTCCTTGGCCGACATGGACCCACACAGAGATTTGGAAAGCTCTTTAGTCAAATCTCTTTGCAATCTTGTAAAATGTGCCAGATAATTCAACAACAGAAGTGCAAAGGTCACTGAAGCATATACATGCTTACTAAATCTGTCCAAGGACCTGGACATCCCTGTTAGAAGGATGGACAGAAGAACTCTGTTCTGCAAGTTCTTTCTTGGTGACTGCCCCCACAATCATGGCATCAACTGGGACTCTTTAGCTCCAGTGCTCCTGGTCTTTACGGGGAGCTATAATTTTGTCAGGTCTTTTAGGGATCAGCTTGTTAGAAGGATGGACAGAAGAACTCTGTTCTGCAAGTTATTTCTTGGTGACTGCCACCACAATCATGGCATCAACTGGGACTCTTTAGCTCCAGTGCTCCTGGTCTTTAGGGGGAGCTATAATTTTGTCAGGTCTTTTAGGGATCAGCTCTACAGTATCCAGCCCATACCTAACAAGAAATGAAATCTATAATTTCATCAGCTGGGGGAGTCATCCAAGAAGAAGATGGATCAGACCAGAAAGCCTCAAGGCATACCAATTCCTCCTGTGAGGGGGTATCAGAGGACTAACTGGCTTTTTGCTTCAAGAGCTCTGGGATGTCTCCAAAAGAGACATCCTCAGGTGGAGGTCTGGGGGACACTCCCCTTCATCAAAATTGGTGTCTTCTGTGAGAAATTTCTGATGGGAATCTAGGGTTTCCTTTTACATGTTCTCTTACAAGGGACATCCTCAATGGAATGTTTTGGAGAAGTACCAGAAGAGATGAAAATGGCATGGGGGAACAACTGGAGACTAGAATGGGATGGTTGTCCCAGTGGAATGGATGTACGAGGTTCAGAGCAGAGAAGCAGAGGAGATAAAGTTGTCTGCTCCAAGGGGGGTAGGGATGTCCTTTATCCAGACAAAGAAGAGGTCCTCTCCACAACTTCAAAGGCAGAATGCCTATGGAAAAAAGAAGTCAAAGGCGAAAGAGCCAGTAATTCCTGAACTGTTGGCTACTGCAACCCCACCTGCATTTGTAAGGGAGAAATAAGCAAGAATGTATGTTTCTGTAGAAGGGTCTGAGTATGTGACTGAAGGCATGTATAAAGAAATACAAAGTACTGGACATGTGCTAAGAAGCTGTATGTGCTTTTGTCATTTTAAGGAAGGGTCTTGTCTTTAGGAAACATTAACCTTTTATGTACATATTTGCTGAAACCTGATGAAAAGTATGTTTCTGTTTCTTAATGTAAAACTGCTGATAGCTGGAATTTAACTGATAAACATGTTTTAAGGAAGTTAGATGTTCTGCTTAAGACCACAGTAACAGGGGCCAGTTTGATCTAGTTTGAAATGTGTACAAAGTTAATTAGTTAATGTCCAAATCTGCCTAGCCTAGCAACAAGAATATTATTGTATTGAACCTATGGGTCTTGAAACTTGTCCAAAGTTGATTGATCAGTATTATACTTCTTTGTTCTAACAAATTGCTGATGCTGCATATTAAAAGGTAAATAAGATGGAGATTTTTATACTTTGGGAAGACTCTGTTGCTCAAACTCGGTCTCCCACATGCATGTGTGATGAATAACAACTTTGAACTGCTGCCAAGGGACTGACTCAGTTAATGACAGCCTTAACAGCTGGTACCATGACTCGGATTTCTTGGACTCTAGGAGCTGTGGCTACAGACAAACAGATGAATAAAGGGCCCTAAGCAGGTTTGCTGCTTTCTCTTTTTGCCTGTGGAGTCAGTTCACAACTGCACATTTCTTTAGTTTCTCTCTTGGCAGACTTTTTTTGTGAGACAGTGTTGCAAGGTAAATGTTATTTTAAATTACTTCTGTATTATTCTAAGTGTGATTGTGGGTTTATCTCTTATGGAATGAGAGTGGGTTTTTCAGGCAAACTGTTTCTGTATGAGAGCGGGTTTTAGTTAATCATTTTTTGATAGTAGCCAATAAACTGTTGGCGAACTCGCAAAAATGGGTGCGAGTATGGGAAGTTTTGTACAAGAGCCTGAAAAAGAAACTCCTACAGGACAAATGTTTAATAAGTATTCACCTGAGAGTTGTATGTATGTGCGTTTGTGGGAAAAGATTGACTAAAAATGCTGGTAAATTAACATTTCCAAAAAATGGTAGTTTTGATAAAAAAGTCTTAAATAATTTGCATAAAAGACTTAAAGAGAAGGGTAGGAAAATACCTTTCGGCTGCTGGTCAGCCTTTAATTCCTGAATGCTTGAGTTCAAAGACAGAGAAAAAGAGTCAATTGTTAGGAGTTTAAAGGATAACATGGAAAAATTAAAAACCCAATTGCAATCAGCCACTAAGATAGCCTCTATATCCATTACAAGAGAGAAAAAAGTTGCAAATTACTCAGATAAGTAGGGAAGAATCATATGATGATGATTTTCAGTTCCTGTCACCGCCACATCCAGTACACTTTCTGCCACCAACTACTGCACCTCCTATAGTTCAGTACCAGCACATCCCTCCCTACTCACCAGATACAATGACCCCACATTGTAAGTGCCCATATGCGTGTTAGTTCTACGAGATCATCAGGCACTTCACAAACTGTCTCCCCTATGTCCACTCAGATGGAGGAACTCTCAAGTTCCAAGAAAAAGAAACAAAGATAAACATAAGACCCAGAATATGCCAGTCAAGGTAACCCCTACCAGCAATATGTCATACCCACATTCTACTACCTCAGGTCCACAGAGATCAAAAAGGGAGATCCATGGCCAAAGGGACTATGACTCATATCCCTAGATCCCAGCACTAAATCAGATGGCAATTGTTGATGAAGAAGAGGAGTACTATGGGCTGGACATGTTTAGTCCAGATTCCATACTTTCTTCATTAGACTCCTCTTCTGAGGAAGGCGAACCTGGATGTCCTCTGTGCCCATAGACCCAGGTCCCAAACCCAGTCTATGGAACTGTGGAAGATGCAAGTCCAACCATGCAAGTAGTTCAAGCATGGCTGGCTATAGATTTTCAAATGATAGTCCAGTCATTCCCTCCAATTAAACAAAATCCAGCTAAATATGTCAAAATATTAGCTGGTCATGTTAAGTTACAAAATCCCACTATTGAAGAAGTTAGGGCAGTTTTAGAATATGCTTTACCACTGGATCTCTTAAAGCATGCGGGAGTTCCTGCTCAAGTCCCTCAGCATACTGACCAGAATTTTTGTGATATTCATGACAAGATCTTGCAAGCCATTACGGTGGTCTGTCCACCAGTCCCTAACTATTCCAAGACTAAGGCAAGGCAGTCATGCAACAGGAAGGGGAAACTATTGATGCATATTTAAAACATATGACTGATGCCTTTGAAGCATATTCCGGGTATCCAGAGGCAACTGACAGCCCTGCAGCAAGCAGACTCTCAGCCACTTTTATGGAAGGACTATTACCTCCTATTAGGGACCAGCTAAAAAAAGGTCTGTCTAAATTGGCCAAGTTTGGGCTTGCATTAGCTAGTCACTCAGGTGCAATATCTAGCCGACATTTTGGACAGAGAAAAATGAGAACAGAAGGAATGACAAGAACAGGCACACTTGCAAGTCTTAACTTTTCTTATGCAACAACAGCCACGTTCTAATCAATGCTCTCATAACAATAAGGGAAGAAGAAATATAAACCAGCAGTCTCACTTTCCTGCCCCACAGCAGCAGAGGTTCCCAGTAAATCAGGGGTTTCAGCAGTAAAATGTAAATCTCTGTTTCAATTGTGGCCAAACAGGCCACTGGAGGCAAAATTGCCCTTATCTGCAACTGATGCCCCAGCCCTGGCAACCACCCACTGTCAACCAAAACAGGAAGCCATGGCAACCATCTACCATTAATGAGGGCACACCTCAACCAACTTTTCAGTCTGCTGCTTCTTCATTGCAGCAGTCATAGCCACCTGTCATTGCTACTCAGCGGTAAGCACCTACTTGGCAAACTAGCCAATAGGATAGCCTAGAACAGGATATACAGCTATTTCCTCTGCTTCCAGTACAACAATCTGGATCCTATGTTCACTTCCAAGTGCAGAATTCTTCTATTCCTTTTCTTATAGATACAGGCACAACACAATCTATGATTACTACTTCTACAGCTACCTCCTTCCCCCTTTCCTGAAATTCTGTTACAGGAGTTGGGGTATCAGGTGTGCTGGCGGATTACCCTCTTACAGAGCCAGTAAGTGTTAACCTTGGTTCTTCAGCAGCTGAACATGCCTTCTTAGTTGGAACTTCAGCCCCTCTGAACCTGCTAGGAAGAGATTTAGTGTAAATTTAACTGCACTATATTTTGTACTCCAGAAGGAGTTTTCTTAGAGGTTCCTGAGAATCATTTTCTGTTGGATGCCCCCTTATCACATGAAGATGTTATTTATTTCATTCCTTTCATCTGAAGTAACTACTACGACTGAGGAAGATTTCTACCTTTTAAGCAAGCTGCCCCCTTATCTTTGGACCACCCATGATAATGATGTAGGCTGCATAATTGATGCAGAACCTGTTCAAATTATGTTAAAACAAAATGAGCAATTGCCAAGAGTAAATCAGTATACCTTGTCAGCTGAGGCTGAACAGGGAATAAAGCCGGTAATCCAGGCTCTCTTACAACAGGGCATAATAGTTACTAGCCCATGCAATACATCAATATTACCGGTAAAAAAGCATTTGAGTGGTCAATTCAGTTGTACCAGCATTCCCAGTAGTCTCAAACCCTGCAACTATTCTTAGTTCCATACCTCCTACGGCCACTATTTTCTCTGTGATATATATCTCCTTTGCTTTCTTTTCCATTCCATTGCATCCTGATAGTCAATACCTTTTTTGCTTTCATGTATCAGGGCCAACAGTATATATGGACTAGGCTACAACAAGGTTATGTGGTGTCCCCAACCCTTTTCTCCAGCGAAATGAAGCAACAACTGAACAAAGTAACATTTCCTTGCAAATCTATGATAATGCAGTATGTGGATGACCTGTTACTTGCCTTACCCTCTCTTGAAGCTTTTAAAAAAGATACTCTTTTTTTTTTGCTCCAACAGCTAGCAGTGCTAGAATTCAAAGTAAATAGGGAAAAACTCCAGCTGTGGAAACCTCAGGTTCGGTATCTTGGACATCTTATCTTAACAAATTCTAGACAAGTACTTCCCTCTAGAGTATCAGCTATCCAGCCTACCCCTCACCATGCAACTTTAAAACAACTTCATTCTTTTCTTAGACTTACTGATTATTGTAGCCAGTGGATAGCAAATTATGCAGAAGTAGTTAAACCACTTTTGGAGCTTTTAAAGAAAGATGTTCCCAAACCCCTTTCTTGGAATGATAAACAAGAACAAGCTTTTTGTCAGCTAAAAACCCTCCTCTCTAACCCTCCAGCTTTAGGATTACCAGATTATTCTAAGGAATTTTATCTTTTTTGCTGTGAAAGGAATCACTTGGCCCTTGGCTTGCTGGCACAATGATGAACTGGTGGGTTTCATCCAGTTGCCTACTACAGTGCCACCCTTAACCCCAGTGGCAGCTGCCTTGCCTCCTTGTTTGCATGCAGTGGTAGCCGCCACACATCTTCTTGATATGGCTTCATCCCTAACCCTTGGCCATAAAACCTTTTTGGCCATACCCCACGCAGTGGAGTCTCCCTTACTGAAATCTAAGATACAATACCTTTCTGTTGCATGCCTCACCAAATATGAGCCAGCACAATTAAATAATCCTTTCCTTAGGGTTATTCACTGTCCACCTTTAAACCCAGCTTCGCTTATACCCACATCTGAAGAAGGGGAACCACATGACTGTTTTTCTGCTGTTAACCTTATGATTTCTCCTAGAAGTGATCTACAAGATATGCTGCTGGGAAATCCTGATCTAATTCTTTTTGTAGATGGCTCTTGTTTACGAAGGGAGGATGGCCAACTGGTTACTGCATTTTCCGTCTCTACTATAGACACTGTACTTTTGACTGGAATTATGCAAGGACAAGTGTCTGCACAAGCAGCCGAGCTGGCTACATTAACTGAAGCTTGTAAGATAGCTAAAGAAAAGACTGTTACTATTTATACAGATTCCAGGTACAGCCATAGTATCATACAAGATTTTGGAACTCTATGGAAGCAGAGGAGGTATTTAACATCCTCTGGAAGTTTGAGAAAAAATTCTTATTTTGTACATGAATTATTAAATGCCTTGCTTCTGCGGAAGAACATAGCTGTCTTCAAATGTGCTTCCCATAAATCAGACTCTTCTTTTGAAATGAAAGGAAATAACTTAGCTGATTGGGCAGCTAAACAGGCTGAGTTATCATCTCCTGTTCAGACAATACCACTGCAGCCAGTACAAACTGTAACTGAATCTAATACTATTTTGTCTGCTTGTTTAACTAATGTGCTTTCATTTCAGAATGCAACTGAAGATCACAAAAAGGTAAGGTGGATTCAAGATGGCTGCACTCAGTCATTGGACAACCTTTGGCACCACCCCGACAGCCGACCTGTAGCACCATGAAAATTCCTTCATCAGTTGGTTAGAGCATACCACTTACCAGCTCACACAGGTAAAAATGTTTTAATTAGGCAAGTATTATCTGACTGGTATGCACCTTACCTCTACGAGGCCGTTCAGCATTTAATTCAGAAATATTCTGTTTGCCTAGCTTTTAATATTTGTAAGTCTACTCCTATTTCCCCACAGCATATTGGAAAACCATGGGGAACATTTTGTACTGTGCAATGGGACTTTATAGAGCTTCCACAGTGTGCTAGGTTTAGATACGTTTTAGTAGCCATTGATGTTTTCTCAGGTTGGACTGAAGCTTCGCCTTGTGCTAAAAATGATGCATCAATGGTTGCAAAAAAGTTAGTGACTGAAGTAATTCCCCATTTTGGGGAACTATGTGAAATAGGTTCATAGGTTGGTACTAGGCTATCAGCCCTAGGACCTATACAAGCCTAGCCATAACAATTCCCTGGCTATTTCTTCCCACACTATTTACTTCCCTGGACCCCTGTCTAGCAGGGCAACTGACATGATCCCCGGGGTGAATTTCCTTTCTCCCATCCAATCATCAAGGTTCCTTTTGAAGAGGGCCAGAGAGGCACTCTGCTTGATATGTATGGGCAATCTATTCCAGAGTCTGGGAGTCTCTGGGTCAGGAACCTATCCCTCCAGCATGTTTTGTTTATTGTGATGACAAGGTTTAGATCCCTGGAGCGTGTGGCTCTGAGTGATTGGGATTTCTTTAAGTGTAGCATGTCCAACAGCTCACGGTTTGACATGGCCTTGTATGTTAAGCAGAGATCGCCTCTGAGTAGACGATATAAGACAGAGTATAGCTGGAGTTTTTTAAGGCGGTCAGCATAGGGCATCTGCTTTAGGCCTGTGATTCTTTTAGTGAGGTATTTCTGTGGCCTTTCCAGTTGTTGCAGATGTCTTGAGAGGTACATACCAAATGGGGCATTGTATTCTATAATGGGTCTGAGGGATGAGTACAGTGGGACAATGACCTCCTTTTTTCTGGATGAAAAGCCCTTAGTGATGAGGTGTGCCACATAGAAGGATTTCCTGACTGTTGTGGTGATGTGGTTATCGAAGGTAAGACCACTGTCCACTTGTGTCCCTAAGTCTTTTATACTTTCGGTGTTTAGTGTACTGCCACCTATATGGTAATTCACGGATACATGTTTTTTCCCAAAGGGGATAACTATACATTTCTTGGCATTGAGCTTGAGCCCATGGCTCTGGCACCAAGCATCTGTTTCTGTAAGGCCCTTTTGTAGAGTATCCACATCATTTGGGGATTCAATAATGGCTCCCAGTTTGCAGTCATCTGTGAACTTTGTTAGCCAGAGTCCCTTAGTGTTGGCCTGTACTTCAGAGAAGTAGATGCCAAACAATAGCGGTCCCAGGATTGAACCCTGAGGTACTCCACTTGTCACTTGTCAGGAGCTGGATTTGGAGTCAGCTACTTTTACAGTGTGGGTTCTTTCAGTAAGCCAGTTAGCAACCCATTGGGTGACGTAGGGATTAATGCCCAGTTTAGTAAGTTTATCTATGATTCCAGAGTGGGGGGATGGTGTCAAAGGCCTTGGCAAGGTCTAGATAGGCTGTGTGGACCACCTTACCCTTGTCCATGGCTCTGGAGACTGATTCGAAGAAGTCAATCAGATTCAGGAGACAAGATCGACCCTTCACGAACCCAAACTGGGTGGGGTCCAGTGTTTGAAGGTTGCCAATGTCTTTGTTTATAAGTTCCATGATAATACGCTCCATAGCCTCTGAGATAAGGCTTGTCAGACTGATGGTACGGTAGTTTCCGGGATCCAAGGTGGATCCCCCCTTGTGGAGTCGGATAACTGTAGCTGTGTGCCACTCAGTGGGCACGAAACCTGAGGTGGGGCTATGATTAAACATGACACTTAGGTGAGGTGCCAGTTCATTTTGTAGTTCATGTAGTACACAGCCTGGGATGTCATCTGGTCCCATGGATGCTGTATTCTTAGCTTTGCAGAGTGCGTTTTTACCTGTGTGGCCATTATTACCGGAATTTGGCAATCTTCCGGTATTGAGATGGGCCATTTAGGGGGTGAGAGGGGGGTGAAGATGGCACTGAATCGATCTGCCATGATATTGGCAATATCCTTGGGATCAGTATATTTAATGCCATTATGTTTTAGCTCAGAGCAGATCTGAGCATTGCCATTTAGATTCTTGACATAGTTATAGAATGCCTTGTGGTTGTTTTTGGAATCTTTGGCAATTTTATTTTCATAACTAGCTTTGGAGGATTTTATGAGGGATCTCAGTTTCTTACTGAGGCTTGTAAGGGAGTTTTTTGCATCCTGGGATTTTCCTCTTTTCTGCAACAGTTTCTTCCTTTTGTTGTAAAGTTTGTTTATGGCAGGGGACCACCAGATCGGCTTCCTTTTTTTGGATGAGAGCACCTTGGTTCTATTTGGGATGGCACGATTCATGCATGAGTGGATGTGCTCGTACAGTGCCTTAGTGTAGGCTTCAGCAGTTGAACTTTCAGTTCCTGTCTGCATGGGTGTCATGAAGTTTGTTACTTCTGACTTGAGTAGTATGAAGTTAGCTTTGGAGAAGTTTTTTATGGAGGTTTCCTTACTGGGGATTGGGGGTGGGATCTGGATGTTAAGGGTGATTAGCTTATGGTCAGACCTGACTAACGAGGGGGTGACCATAGGTGTGGAGCATCGATTTTCCATGTTGGTAATGACCAGGTCTAGAATATTGGACCCCCTGGTGGGACTATGGATTAGTTGATCCAGGGCGTTGGAATTTATAAATTCCAAGAACCGTTGGGCAAAGGTGTTGTTACAGGAGTAGTTTTCCCAGTTAATGGCAGGGTAGTTAAAATCACCCAGTATTAGGGTGTTTGGTTCTATCTTAATATTTTCCAGTATGTTTAGAAAGGTGTAGTGAGAATCTTGGGGTATGGTGGGGGATCTGTAGCAAGCTACAATTTGGATTGCAGTCTTACCTAGTGTTAGTTGCACCTGGAGAATTTCAGACACATTGTGTTGGGCAACTAGCCTGGTGGTGTGAATATCCTTGGTGAATATTGACACTCCTCCACCTTTAGTGTTTTGGTCCTGGTTTGGTGGCCGAAAAGTGTGGTAAGAGTTGTAGCCTGGTATTGCAGGGGTACTCTCTGAAGCCAGATATCGATGTTCTCCATTTTTAGGAGTGCCTCGAGAGAGTGCATTTTGAGGTTTAGACTTCTAGCATTGAGTAGCATTACCTTCATATTTTGCATGCTTGTACTTGTTACAGTGGTGGTTTTGTCCTTTGAACTTTGCCTAAAAAAGGCACTATAGGGATTGCAAGAGCCTTAGCCAGTAACCTGAATGCCAGGGTCGACAAGTGTAGACCATCTCTGGCAAAGCATCGTGGTCTGTCAGTCATGTCATCCCAGGCAGACAGAGACTGGATCCCCTTTGAATGACACCAGAAGCTTAGCCAATTGTTGAAGTCAATCATTTTGTCCTTATATTGTGGTATCATTCTGGACGAAGGCAGGATGCTACTCAGGGCTAGGGTCATACCTGCCTGGGCCACATGATCTGAGAGCTCTTCCATGTCTCTTTTCATGTAGTCCAGGGAGGTACGTCTCAAGTCATTCACTCCAACATGGACAATGACAGAGTCATATTTGTACTTGTTGTGGAGTGACTTGAGTGCATGCGTTATGTGGCGGATCTTGGCACCCGACAGGCAGCTGACTGTAATTTTCTCCTTGTTCAACCTAGTGAGAGGGGCATCAGTGTGCCGGACTATAGAGTCACCTATGACTAAAGTGTTAGGTACATTGTCTTGCCTTAGGGGCTGTTGCTGGGTGACACACTGGTGTTGTGAACTATGTGACACTTTGGTTGTGATTTGTGTTTGTTTGTGTTTCAGCTTCAGAGGTCCTTGTTGCTTGGGCAGGTTACAGTTAAGGGCCTCTGCATATGTGTATTTAGTGTTGCTATGTGTGGGTGTTGGTGGTGTGGGTTTAGAAGGGCTATGTGTTGCTTGAGGTGTAGTGTGGGTGTTAACCTTCTCTTGACTGTCTAGCACAATCTTGGGTGGAGAGAGCTTTGCTTCCATTTTGGCTATGTAAGTGCATCTCTCACAGGTTGTAGTGTTGGGTGGTAGGAGGAGAGGGTTGTCTGTGTACATGAGGAGATTGCTGCATTGCCCCAGTATGCCCAGATTCACCAGGTGGACAGGAGAAATCACCGGAAGCTGACCCTTGGACATGCCTGGTTTGGTGCTTTTTTTTTTTTGTAAAGTACAGGAGCTGTTTTCCCTTACCTTAACAAGGTACTTTGCAATTATAGGCTGTGTAGTGCCTACTATTAATTTCTCCTTATTAACAAGGACAGTTGAGTGCTTGTATCAGTTTAAGGCTTCCTAGTGCTTTCCAGCAGGTATTAGAGAAAGTGCTAGTCACAGGGATGCTTAAAGGTAAGATGAAAAAATGCCCACTGCAGTGTGCACTAGAGAAGTTAGATGTGAAAGTAGGTAACTTAAGTTTTACCTGTTTAAAAAGTTAAGGTTTAGTGGAGAGTTACTATTTTTAAAACAGCAAGATGGATTGAAAGGGGTGGTCACTTTTGTATTCTGGTACTATGGAATACAGTAGGATGGCCAATAAATTTAAATTGTTGAAGGGGAGGGATTTCAAAAATGATGATTTTGTGATTACTCACACAAGCCAGTGAAAGTAGAGAGGAAATGAGATATATGGTCAGATTAACATAAGAGGAAGGCAACTAGAAAGACAGTGGTATTTAACAAGACAATTGTGACTGGGTGGGAGAGTGGGGAAAAAATTCTGCCTGACTCAGAAGAGAGAGAGCTATGGTCTCTTTTGAAGTTTTAATATGCTGTTAAAGCAGAATGCAAGTAAAACACAAGGTAAAGAAAACAAACCACAGTATTCAAAATATAGAAAGGCAATAAATTAATACAAAATACAAAAAATAAAAGCAAACTAACCTTTCCTTCACAGCAAAGTGTAGCAGAGTCTGGATGAGCCTTTCTGGTACAGCAAATACAAATACAAACTGACAGAGGATCACATTTTACTGCAAAACTTATTGAGGATCTTTGTACTATAAATAAGATAAAGACTGCCAGCACCCCGCAAAGTAAATCCTCTGTAGGCACAAAGATATATAAAAAATAAAGTAAAACGTGGAGATGCCAACGGAGTAAAACACAGCTATTAACTGTAATGTCCATTACAGTTAATAGCTGTGTTTTACTCCACTGGCATCTCCACGATCTTTGTACTATGTTAAATATCAAATTGCATTGCCCTTACAGACCTCTGGTATGGTTGAGAGAGCAAATCAAACTATTAAGACTAGACTAGAAAAACTTACAGCTGAAACAGGTCTAAATTACCCTGAAGCTTTGCCTCTAGTGTTGTTTTCTGTTCAATCTGCAGTAAGTGCTACTAGAAAACTCTCACCTCATGAGATTCTTTTGACTCACCCTATGCGGCTTCCAGCTTCCCCTCCATTCAGCATAGAAACTACTTTAACTGATGTCTGTCTGCTGCGTTATTGTCAAACCCTTGTTTCTCTTTTGCAGTGCTACCACAAGACTATTGTTTCATCCTTACAGCCACCCGATCCAGATGTCACACATTCCATCCAGCCGGGTGATTGGGTCTAAATTAAGTATTTTTAATGAACGAATGCTCTGCAGCCCCAGTGGAAGGGGCCATTCTTGGTCCTTTTAATGACATTGGCTGCCTGTCTGCAAGGGTCAGCGACCTGGATCCACGTATCCCATGTTCAAAAGGTACTGCCAACAGATAATCAACAACCTCTCACCTTTGCTGAAGAAGACATCATCGAACCTATCGCCCATTGTACCAGGAGTAGAAAACCTGCAGACCTTGGAGACGACTGATTGAGTGCCTCTTGTTGAGACCATTGTGACTATTCCTCCTACAAATTTTAAGCCTTTTGGTGTCCCTCAACCTTTAAAATCATCATTTGGAGTCCTTTTCCTCAATAACACTGGGTATGTGCTCTCTGTTTTGCTTTTGTATTTCTTCTCGTATTACTTTGGCCTTATTTATTTCCTGCTGTTGCCATCCATATACATTTGCCTTTTGCCAACATTGACATTGATATAACCAAAAGAGCTATTTCATGGCAGCCTACTTTTAACACTTAGCAGGACTTAAAACTAACCTATGCCCAGTTTTTCAATACCACTAACTGCTGGATTTGTACT
This sequence comes from Protopterus annectens, assembly GCF_019279795.1. Taxonomy (NCBI): domain Eukaryota; kingdom Metazoa; phylum Chordata; order Ceratodontiformes; family Protopteridae; genus Protopterus; species Protopterus annectens. Next base: position 621,948,742 of record NC_056734.1, read on the forward strand.
GCCATCCCTACTGTGTATGGGGTATTGATGACGGCCACAAACCCCCTTGAACGTTATAGAGACTTGTACTAATTTTCTGTTTGAAACATTGAACAGCAACAGTATAGTGTGTTTTGTTCAGGTTATTCAAAAGACAAAATGGAACTTTGTGTTTTTCAAGAAATTGGGACTTAAAACTTAGGTGGAATTTAAAAGTTGGATGGAGTTTCTGTAATATTACTATAATGTAGAATTGTTCTTCTAATTATACAGGATGTAATGCAAAATATTCAGAAGTGCAAGCTCTTCTGGTTAATGAAAATGATAATCAAACAAAAACACAGTTTGTGCAAGAAATGAAAGTAATTCATAGGTAGGTACTAGGCTATCGACCCTGGGACCTATACAAGTCCAGCCAAAAAGGTACCCTGGCTTTTGCCACCCAAGAAAATTATTTTCCTGTGCCACTGTAGAGCAGAGCCACAGAGGTGATCCCCGGGGTGAATTTCCTATTTCCCATCCAATCATCAAGATTTTTCATGAAGAGTGCTAATGAGGAGCTCTGTTTGACATAGATAGGTAGTTTATTCCAGAGTATGGGAAGCTCTGGGACAGGAATCTATTCCTCCGGCATGTTCTGTTTATTGTGGTGACAAGGTTTAGGTCCCTAGAGCATGTAGCTTGGAGGGATTGGGGTTTCTTTAAGTGGAGCATGTCCAACAGCTTTGGGTTTGACATAGCTTTGTATGTTAGGCAGAGATCACCTCTGAGTAGGCGATATGCGACAGAGTAAAGCTGGAGTTTTTTGAGATGGTCTGCGTAGGGCATCTGTTTGAGGTCGGTAATCCTCTTTGTGAGGTATTTCTGTGGCCTTTCCAGTTGTTGTAGATGTCTTGTAAGGCACATACCAAAAGGGGCGTTGTACTCTATAATGGGTCTACAGCGGAACAATGATCTCTTTTTTTTCCTGGATGAGAAATCTTTTGTGATGAGGTGTGCCACGTAGAGGGATTTCCTGACTACTGTGGCGATGTGATTATCAAAGGAGAGACTACTGTCCACCTGTGTCCCAAGGTCTCTTATCACACTTTCAGTGTTAAGTATACTACCGCCTATGTTGTAGTTCATGGGTACAGAGTTTTTACCAAAGGGGATGACAATGCACTTTTTGGCATTGAGCTTGAGGCCATGGAAAAATGTTTCAAAGGTTAGAAGGTGACTGTTGCCTCTACAAATGTTTCAGTACTCATTGAAAATTGCTATTTCATTTGTGGTAGAAAAGCTTATAAATGGTTACCAGAAAATTGATCAGGTAGTTGTTTTTTAGGTTATCTGATTCCTGCTATTCGACATACTGATGCTTTACCAGTAGGAAAAATTTGAAATGTATGAGAAGTTAAACCTGGTAGTAATTCAGTAGGAAAGACCGACGCATCATGGATATGTCATCATGACTTGTGGCATGCTGCCTCGAAGGGTCTAGCACATATGGACCATGGTGATGACATGATTGCCTGGGCTGCTACTGCATCAGCCTATGGAGCACCTAAAGCTATCTGGGAACTATGTAAACTGTCAAAACTGTTAGAGGTTCTGGCAAATTCACCCTTTGAGACTATAAATCTGATTAATGTTGAAATGACTGCTATGAGAACTGTGGTACTGCAAAATAGAATGGCACTTGATTTTGTGCTTTCTTCTAAAGGGGGTGTATGTGTGCCTGTGCATGAAAAATGCTGTACATTTATCCCGGTTAATGAGCACGCAATAGAGAGCCATCTTGAAATCATACAAAAGGTTGCCGAACTGTCACATGCTAAAGCAGACAGTTCACAGTGGGCTTGGCTTACTAATTTGTTTTCTGGATGGGGAGGTGGAATATTAAAGTTTTTTATGTTCATAGCAATTATTGTTATAGTGTTGTTTGCATTATTGTTTATACTGAAAGAATTATGTTTAAAATTAAATGCAAGAGCTCCTGTAAAACTGCAGCAAGTAATTACTGACAAAGGTGAAAGTGTGCCATTGACTGCACATTTTGATGAAGGGTATACTGAAATGGACACAAATGCAGATGATGTAATGAAGGACTTTGGAGAAATGTATGAACAAATGCACAAAAGAAAAATTAGGAGTGATATTTACACAGTATCAAATGGGGGATTGTAAGGGAGAAATAAGCAAGAATGTATGTTTCTGTAGAAGGGTCTGAGTATGTGACTGAAGGCATGTATAAACAAGTACAAAGTACTGGACATGTGCTAAGAAGCTGTATGTGCTTTTGTCATTTTAAGGAAGGGTCTTGTCTTTAGGAAACATTAACCTTTTATGCACATATTTGCTGAAACCTGATGACAAGTATGTTTTTGTTACTTAATGTAAAACTGCTGACAGCTGGTATTTAACTGATAAACATTTTTTAAGGAAGTTAGACTTTCTGCTTGAGACCCCAGTAACAGGAACCAGTTTGATATAGTTTGAAATGTGTACAAAGTTAATGTCCAAATCTGCCTAGCCTAGCAACAAGAATATTATTGTATTGAACCTATGGGTCTTGAAACATGTCCAAAGTTGATTGGTCAGTATTATACTTCTTTGTTCTAACAAATTGCTGATGCTGCATATTAAAAGGTATATAAGCTAGAAATTTTAATACTTCGGGGAGACTCTGTTGCTGAAACTTGATCTCTCACATGCATGTGTGATGAATAAAGATTTTGAACTGCTGCCAAAAGACTGACTCAGTTATTGACAACCTTAGCACACTTGACCTGAGAAAGGAGTTGAACTTGAGCTGTCCACTGCTGAAGTCCCTGAGGGGGAGGAATGGTTCCAAAACCTTCAGAGTCTATCCCAACCCTCTGGACCCAGAGCTTTGGCTCAGACAGTCCTCCTGCTCCAAAAGGTTCATCACCAGGTGATGTAGGGAAGGCACCAGACTTGAAGAAGAGACTCTCTTTGGATCCAATGAAGACACTCCAGGGGTATCAGATCCATGCACTCTGAAACAGTGGGTTGAATCAGGAGGAAAGACCAAGGCAGAAGTGGGCAAAGGTTGCTTACTGATCCAGAGGGAGTCAGAGCCAGGAGTACCCCCATATGGATCTGAGCTTCAGATAAACAGCTGTAAGAGAAGATGTGGAGGATGGTGGTCTAGAATGCCTTTGGGGGCATCCCTGCAAAAACGGTGAGGGGAGCTGTGGAGAAACCTTACCTGGTAGGACCAGAGGAGTTTTGATCTGAGGAGACCTAGAGTTAGAACCAGTCAGATCTGACTTGTTTTTGCATTTTATTAGGAGGCTCTGATGAAGGAGCCAACGAGGAAGAGCTGTCTGAGGACCTCTTGCACAATGTCTTGCTTCCTAGTCTGGTTTCTTAGATGGAGTTTGAGCTCCAGCAACAGAAGCAGAAGAGGAAGCAGGCCCCTCAGCACTAATTTATTCCTAAGATGAGTAAGAGCTCTGGAGGTGAATCCAGAGAGATTAGAACAGTCCACAACCAAGTGCAGAGCACCAAAACAATAAACAAATTCCCTGTGGACATTCAAGGTGGGGATTTTATGTCCACAGGTAATGCACTTTAAAAACCAGTAGGCTTGTCAGTCATTACTACCAGGGAAGAAAAAAAAATAAAGGAAGGCTGGAAACTGTTAAAAAGACAGAAAAGAGTTTGTAAGGGAGGTAGGAGAACTAAAATAGAATAATAAGTTTTCTTAAATGTAACAAGGATAGATACTACTCCAAAGCTCAACACCAACAGGATCTGTGTCTGAATCATAATGGTGGCAAACAAGATCTGAGGTGTCTTAGGTTGGCTGGACATTATAAGTAAAGAGAGAAGCTCAAGAGTTTTGGATCCGAAGATCTGGCAGAAGTGGCTGAGTCAGATCAGAGTCTCAGATCTGAGCCCATCGGTCGAGGAATAAAAGAAAAGAACATCTGATTCATGAATAAAACCCTGACCCAGTCTAGATTGGTGTGACCTCCTGCATGGCTGTTTTTTGTAGGAGAGAGAGAGAAAACCTCATGTGAAGTGGCATTTGCTTGGTTGCATGGGACATCCAGCAATGGAAGGGTTAGTAGAGTTTTTTTTTTCAGGAATGGAATGTGATAGCCTCTGGATATAATCCTCCTTACTCGTTTGCCTCGTGATGGTGAACTATGACAGTGGGTAGAGGGATGTGTGTCCTCAAACTGCTTCCAGAGTGAAGTAATCAGGCAGACCTTCAGGGATTCTGGGGTCACCTGTTGGAAAAAGGCTCATGGAATCCTTGGCTCTGCAGACCTTCTTGGCCTTTGGGCCTGTTTCCATTACAGGGATTGCCTTTGTTGTGACTGCCCCTGTCAGAACAGCAGTCAAACTGATGAGATCCTTTTGGGTTCCTGTTAAAGGGGTGCTGAGGGGCCTTGAACTAGACTCCCATGGCAGAGTCTTGCCATCTTGATCACTCTTCAGCAATTTTTCTTTCACTGATGATCCAAATAAAGCAGCATCTTTGAAGGGAGTGTTGGTGAAGGACATTTTATTGTCCACAAAATCACATAACCACAGGCAGCATGACATCTCATTGTGATATCTGCTACAGCTGCTCCATCCACTACATTATGCATGTGGAGAGATTTGTGTTTGTAGACCTGGTCATCAGAGTAGCCTGAGGTTGTGTCTGTGACTCAGGCAAAAATGGGCTCTTCAGAGTAGATATGGCTTGTTGAGCAAGATTTTTCTGGGCACTCGTTGTGTGGGTGGTGTAGTTCAAGGCCCAAATCTTAAAGAAGCCTGAAGCATAGGGCCTCTTACCCAGTATATCAGTCACTTGCCATTCCTTGTTGGGCTAAAGGACAAAAGAAGAGTCTTCAGATAACTTTTTCTTAGTGGCTGCTGCTACATTTATGGAGTCAACTGAAGGTGTTTTTGACCAATGGGGTTTGTCTTTTGTAGGGAGGAGAATTTTATCTGACTTCCTGGAAACAGCCTCATAGGCATCAGGCTTCTGCTATGATTTCCTAACTGCCAACTTGATCAGCTTGTCAGTGAGAGTGACCAAGGACATAGATGGTGTCATTCTGTACATGCAAAAATTACTACTTCATCCTGACAGGGGTGCTCTGTGGTCCATGATCCCCTATGATGCATGACATCCAGGCCATCTCCCCAAAGGAGGCATCCTCTAGAGGGAACTGTGGGGACTCCTCTATATCCTCTGAGTTAATATCTGATGTAGCTGACTCCACATGACTCTTACATATCCTCTTTTTTAGGGGGTTCAGGGATGATGCTCCTGGGTCCTTTAAAAAAAACTGACTCTGCACTATGGCAGAAAATTTGGGGTCAGCGGAATGACTCTAACCTATGGATGCCTTTGCAGAAAAAGATGAGACTGACTGAGGGCCTATGGGAAGAACTGTCCCCAGTGGAATTTGTGGATCCGCTCTTTGGGGTGAAGACAGGTGACAGGTTCAGTGCAAACTTCACCCCCCCTCTCCCCCCCTAAAGGAGAGATAACTATCCCAGCGGAGTGTAGCCTCCCAGACATCTCAAATGCGCAGGTGAAAGCTGTTCTCTCTAAAGCTAAAAACACAGCACCAATGGGACCGGATGGTGTCCCCGGCTGTGTGCTACATGAGCTAAATGAGGAATTAAACCCGCAAATAAGGCAGCTGTTTAATCTCAGCCTTACCACAGGATACGTGCCCAAGTAGTGGCGTACGGCAACTGTGGTCCCACTCCACAAAGGCGGTGCCTCTACGGACCCTGGTAATTACCGCCCCATAAGCTTAACAAGTCTAGTCTGCAAAGCTATGGAGAGGATCATAATGGAGCTCATAAACAAAGATATAGGGGACTTGCAGACATTGGACCCGACCCAGTTTGGCTTCGTCAAGGGAAGATCATGCCTTTTGAACTTGGTCGACTTCTTCAAAACAGTCACCAAGGCCATTGATGAGGGAAAGGCAGTCCAATCAGCCTACCTTGACCTTGCAAAGGCTTTCAACACAATACCCCACTCGGGTATTGTAGAAAAACTTACCAGCTTAAATGTAAACCCATATGTCACAAGATGGGTTGCAAACTGGCTTAAGGACAGAACCCACAGGGTTAGAGTTGCTGGAGCTATGTCAGACTCCAAGCCAGTCACAAGTGGTGTCCCACAGGGCTCGGTCCTTGGCCCCCTATTGTTCGGCATCTACTTCTCAGAAGTACAGGCCAACATGGGAGGACTTTGGCTGACAAAGTTTGCAGACGACTGCAAACTGGGCGCCATAGTGGAAAGTGCATCGGACACGGATATCCTTCAGAAGGGACTCACGGAAACAGATAGCTGGTGCCAGAGCCATGGCCTGCAGTTAAACGCCAAAAAATGTATAGTCATACCCTTCGGGAAAAACAAGGTAACCCCAAGCTACCATATAGGTGGCAATCCACTAAGCACAGAAGAGGTTATCAGGGACCTGGGGACCCAGGTTGACAGTGGCCTTTCTTTTGACACTCACGTTGTAAAGTGGTTAGAAAGACCTTCTACATTGCCCACCTGATCATGAAGGGATTCACATCCAGATCTAGTGAGGTCATTGTTCCCCTGTACTCTTCACTTATCAGACCAATGATCGAGTACAATGCCCCATTCGGGATGTATCTCACCCGACATCTGCAGCAATTGGAGAGACCCCAAAAGTTCCTCACCAAAAGGATAATGGGACTCCAAAATCTGTCATATGCTGCCAGATTGAAGAAACTCCAGCTCTATTCAGTTGCATACCGTCTGCTCAGAGGTGACATGTGCCTGACATACAAGGCCATGTCCAACCCGGAATTAATGGACATGCTCCACCTCAAAAAATCCAAATCCACCAAAACCGCTAGAGCAAGCGACTTAAACCTTAGCACGGACATAAATAGGACGTGCTGGAGGGATAGATTTATCACTCAGAGACTCCCTATGCTGTGGAATAAAATCCCGGTCCATGTGAGGCAGAGCATCTCGCTAGCTCTGTTCAAGAGAAATCTTGACCTGTGGATGGGAGATCGTAGGTTTACCCCGGGAATCATCTCTGTGTCACTGCTGGACAGAGGCAAAACAAACTAATGGGCACAGTATTTTTTCATATAAGGGGTGACGTAAGCCACAAAAATTTGGGCTAGGCTTATAAATGCCTTAGGGCAGATAGCCTAGTATAAACCTATGAACCTATGAAATTATCCTCGTCAATACTCAGTAGGCCATGGCTGAAGAAGCCACTTCTATTGTCAGATCCAACTCCCCCACCAAAGAGTTGGTCAAGGTCATATAAAGTACCTGAAAAGAGCTAAAGAAGCTGACATCAGTGTGGGGATCAGACCAGAAGATTTGAAGGCAGATGTCTCTGAAGCCATTAACGAAGGTGCACACTCAAATTTTCGGATTCAAGACTCATACAGGATGTGACAAGGTCAGAGCAGATTAAGTCAGATCCATGAGTCTTGAGCTGACAAACCCTGGAATATGGGTGTCTAAGCCACAGGATCTGGGTGTAGTAACAGTTTCAGGGTGACTAGTACTGAAGGTCAGATCAGTGAGAGAGCCAGATAAGGATGAAATGGGCAGATCCAACTGGTTTCTGACCCTAAGGGGTAGTAATGATTCCCATCTCAATCTGTGTCTTAAGGAATTTCTGCAAAGGATGATCCAGGATCAACCTCAGAAGTGTTTCTATATGATTTTAAGAATCATGCTGAAATAACTGACAAAGGTCGGGAGGGAAGATGCTCTATATTGTTTGAAATTTCTTTCCTTGGAGAGTCCTCAGTAGTTGTATTCTGTCCAGTTTCAAGATCCAGAAGTGTGTATATATGGATCTGAGCAGCATATTCCTCAATCTTTGGAACCAGAGTAAGAACCTAAGTAGCACTGGACTTCTTTGGATCCAATTTTGGAATTTTGACAGAAGACTTTTTTGGCATTAGTGTGTCTGGATCTAGTGGAAGAGGTCCTTTGATAATGAACTTGTTTCATTGGTCCAATGCACAGGTGAAAATAATATTGGTTACTTTCAAGGTACCCAGACACAGCAGGCAGTATGGCAGGCTTCAGTAACAGGATGCCCTGTGGGCATGTCAGTGGCAGTAAAATGCAATGTCTTTATTACTGTTGTATGCGGATCATTACTTCCTTTCACAGTGGTTAGAGAACACTACCTAAAACATATACTGGAGTAGGTGTGTGACTACAGTAACATGCATAATTTCCTCCATTCTGTAGCACATTCCTACATGTGGTACTTGCATAAGCCTGTACTGCACACCAAGCACAACATACATTACTTTCTCTGCCCACATGTACTTATTTATTGAAGCTGTGGGCAAGGCAATGTGTGCTTCTCCTTGTCCACAGGAAATTTACAACAGCCATATGTCTGTCTACCTAAATGTCATTTCAGCCATATCTCCCCAGCCAAATGTTCCACAGGGAAATGTCTCACTGTCTAGAACTCTGCACCTGTATTTTCCATGTTCTGACAGGGATGCACATATCTGAGATGCCATCTTTTGCATTAGATTTACAAAGAACATGTATATTTTGAAACTTTTCAGGTTGACAAACTCAGTATGTACCTTAATCATTTCACTGGTGTGCTCTTATGAAATGAAACCCAAACATAATATAATTTACTATAAACGTAATACTTTTTTAAATGTTACAGAACAAGACGGATTTTACATATACTGACAGGCATGCTCATATCTGAGATTTTATATTCCCCAAATTCGTCTGTTATCGATTTTCTCTTAAAGCCATTAGGCTATGCAAAATAAAATGAATGTGGGATTAAGCTATTTTTTTTTGTTCTGAACATTTATTTTATTTATTTGTTTATTTTGGGCACCTAAAAACATGCTGGCTATGCCCTTGCAACTCCCACTCTAATATCACCCACCCCATCCAACCACTACCTTTCTTTCCACTCCACTAACTACCTTGATTATAGCAAGCTCAGATGCTCATAAGCCTAGTACTTATTATACAGCAGGAACTTCGTATTGGAACATTTGTTAATGTCTATTATGTACTTCACAGATAAAGATTCTAGTTGTCTACTGATGTACTATGTTCTTCATCTGTAAATATGTTGTAAGTAATTGCTATGTTAAATTGTTAATCGCTATGTAATCCAATGCAACTACTGTCTGTTTATTTTAACTGTGGAGCTTTTCTCCCCGGGCCTCCGCTGAAAATGGACCTATGTCCAGTCGGACACTCCCAGTCAACAAATGTAAATAAAATAAATAAAAATAAAATAAATAAATAAAATTTGTTATTTATTACATTTGTTAACCGGGAAAGTCTGACTGGGCCAGGAGCCTGTTTTCACCAGAGGCACGGGGAGAAAAGCTCCACAACAGTACAATTTATACATTGTCAGGCACAGCATTTGTTCATTGTACAATAATATTAAGATATTAATATACAATTATATTTACAATAACATACAACAGTTAAGGCAAAAATTGATCCACAGTATAGCATTGTTGGACTTCAGATGTGATAAATTAACCTTGTATACAGTGTCCTAAAAGAAGTGTTGTCAAGGTAGCAAGCATGGGATTAGTACAAGCAATATTTAGTTAGGGTGGCATCAGGGAGAATGTGTAGCAATAGTGACAAGAAACTACCTGGATGGGTAGGCAGTGTAGGGAGTGAGCATAGGAGGATTAGCCTGTGGAAGAGCAAAGCCAGTGGTTAGTTAGGTAATTTATTAGTAGTAGTTTGAACTCATGATGGTGTGGGTTTCATAAGAATATCATGATGGTGTGGGTTTCATAAGAATATCATGAAGCAGTGCACTTATCACTTGATAGGATGAAAGCTTTCCAAAGCAATCAGCTGAAAATGTGCAGCTTTCAGTTCAATACAGAGTAAAATAAATAAAAATGTATAATATTGATGAGATTTCAAATATAAGAGTTATGTGCTTTTGCATAATGTATATGATGATTTGAAACTGATGGTAGCCCTTTAAACAATAGCTGCTGGTTATTGCATGTCAATTCCTTCCACTTGTAATGCATTTAAATAATTATTTTTATATTTTAGCAAGGAGACTGCTTTATTGTTAGACTTAAAACGTGTGTAGTATTTAGTGGGTAATATAAATACTGTAATGACAAGCTGTATAACGTGGTTGCTGTAAGTCATGGGCTTGTAGTTTGGCTATAAGTTCAATATGCACAAGCAGCAGCAAGATTGGGGAGGGTGAATATAACTTGATAGCTGGTTTTCTGTATTTAAATACAATACAATACAATGTATTTAAATGTTGCAAATCTGTATACCAACCTAAATTAAATTGTTTTTTTTCCTGCACCAAACATGTAAAGCAAAGCATTTACTTGACAGCTTGTTGATGTACTGCCATAGTGTGAGTGTGGGGGTGTCTGGGCTTAGTCCTGTGTGTTAGTAGGTAATGCTGTAGCAACAGGCAGTAGTATAAACCTTTCCTTCAGCCTTCTACATCATTTCAGTTCAAAAAATAACTCTGCATCAGTTCAAGGTGCACACCATCCACCTATACATGTTCCCTTTGAAATATATTAGTAGCTTGTTTTAGTTTATGCTCACTTGATCCATTTGTAAAAAAAAAACTATATGTGGCTTATTTAAGAAACAATGGGTAGTGTAGTAGATAATTTAGAGAGATCAGATCAAAATATTAATGTTGACCAAGCCCACTTGTGAGAAACAGATAATTGATACTGTAGGAGTGTATCAGCTAGACAGATCAGATTAAAATATTAATTCTGTCCTGGCCTGTGTGTGAGAAACACTACTGCAGTATTTATAATACTTAAAGATGAGAAAGATGAATATACTACCTATATTAAAATAATCACTACATTATGTAGTAAAAGTTGACCTGTCACCATTAACTGTTGGGTTTTATTGTGAATCAGTGAATACAGAGATAAAATATAAAATAGGGGTGATCAATGACACGGGAAGTTATTTGTGAAGAGCTAAAGACGCTGGCGTCAGTACAGAAGAGAAAGAGGTCAAAGTATTACAAAAGTGAAACAGTCAACTACAAATAATTTCCTTAGGTGTATGGAATGTGTTCATGAATTTCCTTTGCATTCTACTTCACAGAAAACACCCAAGTATTTGGCAACAACTCAGAGAATAAGATTCCGTGCAAAGCAAGAACAGGGAGTTCTGGCAGGTCAAAAGTCCAAGACAGATTTTATGAGTAAGACTAGTACTTCATGCAATAAAAGATAGACAAAATGATTACAAGTGATTTCTATCCACTAACTTCAAGCTGAAAATTACAGTTTCTGTAAACTAATAAAGGCACTGAGGCCAAACTATGAGAATCTGAGATTACTTCAAATAAAAAATGTAACATATTCCATAAAGCCAAACATACAAGAGACTCAAAAATGTAAACAAAATTGAAAATACCAGCATTTTACAATATATGATTTTTTGTCTGGTAGTCTAAACCTTTGAAGAAATACACACTGATGAAAATATAGTTGAGTAGATTTCATAATTATTGCAAGAATTTAAAATTGCATCGAGAAAATGTCTTCTTTAACAGATAATGGAACAAATGTAAAAACATTTACTTACTTGCTCTAAAATACTTGCAAAACACAGCATCATAATAATTATAGCATCATCATGATCATGGCATGTCAAAAACGTTATGTTGATTTGTTAATATTCATCAGTTAACATAAAGTGAACTGGTAACTGCAGTCATCTTGCAGTCATGTCAGCAGTTAAATGCAGTATACAGGGTTCTAGATAAATGCTGAGCAGTTAAGAAGTTTTTTTATAAACAAATCTTCAGCAACTGCGAAAAATGCAATTAAGAAATTCTCTTCCTGTGAGAAAACTTAAAATGGATGTATCCACACGATGGAGTATTACTGAAGACATGGCTGAATGAGTTGGCAACACAAAATTGCTGTTAATGCAGTACTATTCACTGATTGAAAATGAAAATAGCAGATGTGGTCTGTTAAACTTTACAAGTCAGGAACATGCCATTTTTCATAAAGTAATTCACATATTGAAAACTTTTGTTGTTGCAGCTGAGAAACTGTCTGGTGAAACGTTACATCTTCAATAGCTGTTAGTGTAGTCACTGAAATGTAATCTGGACTAGATGGTTTAACAGAGCAAGATGATGATAATACTCTGGCCTTTTTAATTGTTCCAAGTCTTTTGGGTTTCTAATACCATGACGGGAATGGACTCCATTCCTAAGTCAGAGTATGATTAAAGTTCATGAAATTAGCATTGTTTCAATCTTTGATTTCAGCCAAAAGTGCTCTTCACAGCACCTGCAATGTGCACAGTAATGACTGCTTATGCAATTTGTACAGTGTTACATGGATTGGTAACACATCTAAATATGATTGTAAATTCTTAAGACCCATTTCTCCTACTACTATTGGAACTGTCTGGGTATCTTTCTTCCACATTGCTCTCTTTTCTGGCTGCAGATCCTAGTATTTTATGACTTTGTCTCTCTGTACGCAAGACACTATAGTCACAGGGTGTGGCGATTTCAATGATCAATGCTACTTTTGTCTTCTTTTCTTGGACTACTAAATCCAGTTTTCTAGCATCTATCTTTTGAACTGCTGGTAATGGGTGATCCCATGTGATATAAATTTCATTTTCTATGATGCTTCGTGGCTTATGTTTCCAGTGTTTTTCAGCCACTTTGATACCATAATGTTTGCACAATCCTCAGTGCAACAGTCTCTCTACATTATTATGCCTTTCAGTATACAGTCCTTCTGCCATTAGTGTGTCGCAACCAGCAACAAGGTGTGTGACTGTTTCCAATTCGGTTTTACAAAACCTATATTTGTCTGTTTCTCCCACATGTTCAATGGACTTTGTAAACCAGCATGTACATAGCCCACTATCTTGGGCTGCCAATATTAAGCTTTCAATTCTTGGTTTGAATTTGCCTCACCTTAACCATTCCTGCATTCGTTCTTGATCAACATGAGGCTCTTCCAGAAGTTTTCTATACTTGCAACTATATTTATGTTTTTTACACATTTCTTACCTTCTCATCTGGTCCTTCTCTTCATATTATTTCTTTTGCTTTTTGGCACATTCAGTTGCTGACTGGTTTTTATCTACTTCTGGTTTGATTTCCATTCCTGCTTGATGTCGATATGCTTCTGCTAAATTAAGCAGAGAAGTCATCTTAGATTTATTTTCCTCATGTTTCAAAACTTTCACCACATTTGGATCTTATAAGGTCAGTAGATACGTGTGGAGCCCCATGATTGCAGATCTATACATGTAATCAACTTCAAGGAGGCCCATCCCTCCTTCAGAACAGGGAATATAAAAACATTGTTATACAATGATTTTTATAAATCATTTGATAAGCATGAAGCATCCTTCTTGTTTTAATATCTAATCTATCCAACACTTTTTAGGGCCAGTCAATCACTCCAAAACTGTAAGTAAGGACAGGAAGAGCAAATTGATTTATAGCTTGGATCTTGTTCCTAGATGTCAGTGCTGTTCTCGGGATTAATTTAAGTCTTCTAAAGTATTTCTTGCTGAGTTTTATTTGCATTTGTTCATGTTTTATTGCTGATCCTTTATCAATTCCCAAGTATTTATACATTCCCTCTTGCTCAAGTTCTTTTATATCACATTCTTGTACCAAACTGATGTTTTCTGGTGTTGCAGTTTTCCTTTTTTAAAGGTTGCTTTTGCATATTTATCAAGGCCAAATGACATTCTAATATCATCTGAAAAAGTTTTGACAACCTGCAGCTGTGCTTTCAGTTCCTCATCTAATGAGCTATATAGTTTTAAATCATCAACAAAGAGAAGTTGAGAAGTCTTTAAACTTTTTTTTTTCTAGGAGCCAAATTGTAGCCATGGCCTAAGCTGTTAAGTAAACAGCTTAATGGATTAATAGCAATGGTGACAGAGAGTCACCCTCGAATATCCCCATTTGAATTTTTATCCCAGGGATAATAATCTATCCTTTATCATGGCTTAATTGTAAAGTGGTCTGCCATTGTTTCATGGTTACTGCAATGTATTTAATCAGTGTAGGGTGTATCTTATACATTTTTAAGCACTCTTTTATCCATGAATGTGGGATACTATCAAATGCTTTTTTGTAGTCAATCCATGCCATACTCAGATTCTTCTCCTTTTTACAGTTCTCTACCATAACTTTATTTAACAACAAATGATCCTTAGTTCCATATGACTTTCTTTTATTGCCCTTTTGTTCTACTGCCATAATTGAGTTTTCTTTTAATGACTATAAACTCTGTTGGAGTCAATTCCCGTGTATAGTTTATACATTTTTAGAAGGCAAGTTATTGGTCTATAATTTTTAGGGTAGCTTGCAGGTTCACTCTTAAGTAAGAGCATTGTTTTGCATGTTGTTAGCCAGTGTGGTGTCTGTTCAGGGTGTGCATATAAATAGTTCTTACTCATGGCTAAATCCTAGTGCAAAGATGTTAATACTTTTAACTAAAAGTTCAGTACTGCATCTGGGCCTGGGGTTTTCCAGTTAGAGACTTTTCTCAACTTTGTTTCAATCTCTCTGGCTGTTATTTCATCCCATTTCATATCCTGTATCTTTAAATTTCTTATTCTTTCTTTTACTTCTTCTACCCATTTAGCATCTTTGTTATGATCCACAGGATCTTCATAGATACTTCTCCAAAATGTATCTACTTCCTCTTTTTTGCGGGGGTCTTTCAATTTTTTTTACTTTATTTCCCAATTCTCTAAAAAACTTTTTTGTGTCATCAATAAATTGCTTAATTTGTACTTTTCCCCTTATATTTATCTATCTTCTAAGTTTTCCCGCCTGTGCTGAAATTTTTAGTTTACTTGAGATAGTGCATGATAGATCCTGGTCTGTTCTAATACTGTGCATTGTTTTAATCACATCTGTCTTTCTTAGTATTTTTGTTGATTAGTTTTCTCTATTTGATACTTCTATGACGGTATTCAATTTCTCCACTTCCTTTCCCTCACTACCCTGTGTTCTTGTGGTAGAACTTCATCAGATATTAATTTAACTGCACAGTAATATATCCTGTTTACTTCTGTTATACTGTGTGGATCTCTATGGGCAGTCCCAATTACTGCATTCATTTGTTTTATCAGACTTCTTACTTTGTGGGTCTTATTGACCTTCTGTAGTCTATTTCTCTCATTTAATTTAATATATCTATGTCCATTAAATCAAACAACTCTTCTCTTAGCTCATTTTCTTTTAAACTGAGGGCATATCCATTGTTTTCAGTTTCCTGCAGCCATTCTATAGAAAGTTCTATAGCATCTTCCTGTGGGACATTCTCTTCAGTTTCATCCAGTGTCATCTGTTGTTCTGTCATATAGGAACTCACTGGCCTATCACTCCTCAACATTGACTGCATCAGAGTTTCCTGTTCCTTTCCTTGCTGTCTAGCTTCAAGTGAATGTTTATACTGGTTTCATGTGGAAGGCTCCAAAATATCTTGATATGGCACCTGACCAATTGCTTCCTGTTCCACTGGTTTCCCCTTAATTTGGATATCCATTGCTCTATCCTGTTGTGCTTTCTGCATTCAATTTTTTACACTGAATCCTTCTCTTTGCAGCTGCTCCATAATCTCAGTTTCTATTTCTTTGACTTCTCCATTACTAATCTCTTTTTCTACTTTTCCACTTAGTCTTCTTGTATTATAAAGTTTTCCAGGTCTGGATTCCTTTGCCTGTATTTCTCTTCAAATATCTTAGGTGCTGCTCTTTCTGTATTGGTTAGTTTTGCTTTCTCCTTTGCATAAATATTACACCATATTAAATCTCTTTTCCTTTCCCTTGTCCATATTTCTTCTTCATATGTCTCCTGATCTTCTTGCTTTTCCTTGTTCTGGGGACTCACTCCTTCATGCTGTGATGTAGTCCATGTTAGACCCTCTACATTAAATCCTTCATTTCGCAGGCACTCCATAACTTCAAATTTTATTTCTTTAACTTCTGCTTTACTAATCTTCTTTGCCACATTACATCTTTGTGATATTAATTTTTTATTGTGAAATTTTCCATATCTGGATGCCTTTGCCTGTATTTCTCTTTGAATATCTTTGAGACTGCCTTCTCTATATTAGTTAACTTGGCTTTCTCCATTGCATAAATATTGCACCATATCAAATCTCTCTTTCTTTCCCATGTCCGTATTTCTTGTTTATATTTTTCAAATATCTCTAGATTTTGTTGTTTATATTTTCACACTTCCTCAGATGCTTCTTTTTCCAAACAGATCAAAGTTTCTTGATCTATATACTGTTTTTCAAAAATCTGTTGTATTAATGAACACAAATTTTTATTTGAAGCTTCTGACAGTTTTTCCTGCAGAAGTATTTTTCTTTCCTCTAATTTTTCTCTTAATCATTTTGTACATCTTGTGTCTGGAAATTCTGGGCTTTTTACATAATAGTAACAATACATAATTTCTTTCTTATCCTCAATAGTCCACTCTATCGTCTTTATGGCTCTTCTCTGGCCAATCAATTTTTGTGAATTGCTAATTCCTTCTACAATGGGTGGGGGGCATCCTCCCCCTGGGCCTGGCCTGGCTCCATTGCAGGAATGTTTCTGTATTTTGAGGATTCTACACTGTTATTTTTTCCAGTCCTGGTACCAGTGCACCTACCAGGATTGGGAACTTTTTTATCCTGGGTCTTGTTCACCCAGCTAACTTTTTTTTTGTTTTTGAAACAAATCCAAAGTACCAAGGAGTCAAAACCAGCCAGCAGAGTCCATAAACCAATTTTAATAAAAAATAAAATAATGATAATGATGTCTTAATAACTTGTCTATTTGTATTTGTTGGTTTGCTTGTCGGGATGCTATATAACTCTGAGTTTGACTGTTAGATCCACATCTGATGAAGTTTTAAAATGAAAATGCTATGTTTTATGTGACTGCATTCATGTGCTTTATTTTTTATTAAAATTGGTTTATGGACTCTGTTGGCTGGTTTTGACTCCTTGGTACCTTGGATTTGTTTCTTGGTGTTTGTTTGGGTGCCAATTTGCCTATTTTTTATGATTCTTAGCTTTTTGTTTTTGACCTACTTCTGTCCATGATATATGCTATATAAGTACAGTCTATACATCAGTGTCGCCTTGGTGAGATTTTGTGAAAAACAGGGTCCACCTCATGAAGGTACTCATCAAGACTTGCAGATTAATTAAATTTCAGTACTACTACTTTCCTTTGCTTGCTGACTTTTCATCTCTCTGCTGTACAGGTCACCACATGGTCATTCTACAGAAACAAAAGTTATATAATTAACAACATTAGATTCGTGTTGTATGCGTATATTGGATCTGATGCAAACAACTCTCTGATTTTTGAATCCAAGGTTCTGACTCCTTCCCCACCAATAATTTCAATCCACCCTAACAGTTCCTGAGGTTGAGTTTGCCTGTCTATACAGATAGCTCATCTGATACTACACAAACAAAAATGGGTCTGAAATGATGACAAAGCAGTTCAACACAGCAATTAAGACAAGGCATCAGACAGGCCCAGTAGGGTTAGTTGACAGCCCAAGACAGTGAGAATTTGGCAGTGGGATGGGGATAAGGAAATTTGAGACAGACTGAAAAAGACAACATTGATCTAGCATTATGCCAAGTACATATCTTTCATATCTGATCTTGTCCTTTTCCATCTGGCTCAGTTGCTGTAACAGAGTCCCCAGCTACTACAAACTCTGGAAGCAATCATGGAAGGATGTTCTGAAGGATGGTAAAGCCAAATGAAGCCCTAGACCCAGACTTGAAATGAGAGATAAATGTGTGCACTGCAAACCAAGTAGACACAGTACAGCATAAATATCAATAGGGGCTCTAGAGAAGAAAGCTATAAAATTAGTCACAGCTCTAGATGAATGACCTTTAGGTTTGTGTGGTTTCTTGCGGTGACAGTCTCTTAGCTCTCTAGACAAACAATGTAAATGGACAACCACCTGGATAGTATGACCTTGGAGACACTAGTCCCCAATTTAGTTTTAGGAAAGAAGGGAAAAAGTTGGTCAGATTTTCTGAAGTCCTTGATACAGTGTAAACAGAAGCATAACTGATGATGAATGTCCAACAATGTAAGAGAGATTCACTCTTGTTTGAGAAATTGGAGAAGAAAAATGGAAGACTAATTGCCTGATTCAAGGCAGAGACAGAAGCAACTTTGGGATGGAAATAAGGATTTGTTCAGAGACAGACTCTATCTTTGTGAAAGAATAAGTATTCTGGTTTGCACAAGACTTTGGAGTTCTGAAATCCTCCTTGATGAGATACCAGCCACCTGAAAAAGGGATTTCCAGCTAAGAAACTTCAGTTCCTTAGTAACTACAAGTTTAAAGTGGGGTTTTGTCAAGGCCTGGAGTAAAACAGTAATATCTCAAGGTGAAAGAGGATCCCTGAGAGGAGAGAGTAGGAGAAAAATACCTCACAAAAAGACCAACATGAAAATTCGAGATAGCTGCCCAACCAAACTTCATTGGTGGAGTAGCTAGCTGCTGCAAGAAAAATATCTGCTAGTAAATCTGAAATTGATAGTAAGGGAGCCAAGAAAGGATACAGACCTTTGGCAGATGCCCAGATGGTAAATGTTTTCCACTTGCTTCTATAAACTTTCCTGGTGGAAAGTTTTTGAGATGACAAGATATGAATCACAGTAGATGAATGCCTGTAATTTCTGGCCATCACTGGAAGTAAAGAAACTAAATAATCAACTTCAGGGAATTGATGTCCAAGTGAGGCTAGCCATATGGTTGAAATATCAAATTTGGAAGAGGGTTCAGCACCTAGGGACAGCATCCTACAAGAAGGGGATACATATCTATTGAAGCCAGAAGAGGAGATGAAGATCACCTTCTCCTTGCACTATGTGATTTTCTGCAGAAATTTGTTTATGAGCGGAGCAGTAGGATAAGCATAAAGGAGACCCAGGGTCAAGTGTGGACTAGAGTGACTTTCAGGCACTGTCCCTCTTAGGGAAAAGGAGCAAAGTAGCTGCTGTATTGTAATTGGTCTGAATTGCAAACAACTCACAGCAAGGTTGACCCTTGGGGCTGAAAATCATGGGAAGCCACTGTTTAACTGAGCGATCACTCATGCAGCAGAAAAATGGACCTGTTCAACTTCTCCACTAATACAATGGACCTCTCTGGGATACCCACTGGAATCAGAAAGTACTGAGAAGACAATACCCACTCCCAAATCCTTATAGCCTCTTGACATAAAGGGTACGAGTGGGTTCCTCCTTATTTGTTGATGTACAAGACCACTGTCTGACTGAACAGCGATCACACCCATGGGGAAGAATTCCCTGAAGGCCTGCAACAGTAGGAGGTTCGTCCACATCTTCAGGACATTGATGTGAAGATTAGCTTCTGTCAAAGAGCATGCTCCTTGTAAATGGCTGTATAGAGAGTGCTGTACTTACTAGAAGCAAGCCGAAAACAAACTAAAAGCAAACCACACTAGTGGAATTTTAACCTTCATATGGTATAAGACAAAAGGAAAAAGTCATGGATAAAATTAGGAAGGGCAACTCTCACAATTATATGAGCTCTCTAGCTAAACAAAACAGGAAACTAAGTGGACAAATTAAGTCAAACAAAGCCAATTATGAGGTCATGATAGCCTCACAGGCTAAAGACAACCACAAGGCCTTCTACATGTCTGAAACCTCAAAGACAGCACCCACCAGTGTGTTGAACTGGTCGTCAGTGGTGCCACTTTCAACAAGCACAGCAACACAGCAAATTTGATGTCTGGCAAATTCAGCTCAAACCCCCCCCCAACTCCCCCTGCCTCCCTACATAAAATAAATACTAGCATAACCACCCCCAACTATTCACAGGGAGCACATCCTGGCAGTGCTCACTAAGGTCAAAAACACAGCCTCAATGGGCTCTGACAATTTCCTGGAATGCCTCCTAAGTAGCTTGAAACATGATCTATCAGGACCACTTGAGTCACTTTTCAACTCTAGCCTAAAAACAGGCTTTTTACCGCAACAATGGAGGACTGCAATGGCTATCCCAATTCACAAGGGTGGACCATCAACCGACCCCATAAAATACAGACCTATTAGGCTGACTAGTCAAATATGTAATGCCAGTGAATTAATTATTGTGAAAATGAACAACAAAGACACAGGCAAAATTCAGCAACTTGACCCAAACCATTTTGGTGTTGTCAAGGAAGGTCATGCCTACTAAACCTGATAGACTTCATTGAGAAGGTCACCAAGGCAATGGATGAGAAGAAAATGATGCATATCACCTACTTGGACCTGGCTAAGGCATTTGATACAATAACCCACTTGGGTATGGTTGACAAACTCAACAAACAAGGTATAAACCCCTATATAACTTGCTGGATTGCCGGCCGGCTCACAGACAGGACCCTGGAAGTCAGTATTGGCGATTTCACATCCATTAAGAGACCAGTCAACAGCAGGGTATCTCATTGCCCTGTGCTGGGACCAGTCCTATTTGGCAACTATTTCTCAAAGGTAAAGGCTAATGTCAAGGGCTTTAGCTGGCCATGTTTGTAGTTTACTGCAAATTGGGAGCCATCATAGATTCCCCTATGACACAAACATCTTACAAGAGGGTTTAACAGACAAATGACTGGTGGCCAAAGTCATAGACTAAAACCCAATGCCAAGAATTGCATTACAGTGTCTGTTGGGAAAACTGCCACCCAAGCTAATTACTCCATCAATAACCCTCCCCTAAGAGTTGACCCACTAGTCTGTGATCTGGGAACATACATAGACAGTAATCTGACCTTTGACCAACAAATAGCTAAGGCAGCTCTGCTTGACATGTATGGGCAGTCTGTTCCAGAGTATGGGGAGTCTCCGGGTCAGGAACCTATCCCTCCATCATGTTTTGTTCATTGTGATGACAAGGTTTAGATCCCTGGAGCATTTGGCTCTGAGGGATTGGGATTTCTTTTAAGTGGAGCATGTCCAACAGCTCAGGGCTTGACATGGCCTTGTATGTTAAGCAGAGATTGCATCTGAGTAGACAATATGCCACAGAGTATAGCTGGAGTTTTTTTACAGACTCATTCTGGTACAGTTCTGAAGTGGACACCAGGGTCAGGCTATCTACTACTGATGCATTGAAGAGAAGGGATGAATCAGAAAGGCTCTGAGTCAATTCCAACTCCAGAGAGGTGACTTCTTGCCTCCTGGCCCTCCTCACCCCAACATCAGATGAAGTTAAAGTTAAGTGGGTGATAGACAAAGTCAGAGTTGAAGCCATCGAGTCTACCGGTTCCAAAAAGGGATCCCAGAGGGTTCCCCCAATTCCATAGGTCAGATCTGGGAAGAAGAAACCAAGTAAGGGGTGGAAGGGCCTGGTCCCTGCAGGAAGGACCCCCATCTGTATCAGAGTTCTCAAGAACATCCACATTATCCTGCCACATTCATCTCAAATTCTTCAATTGTACTGACCTGAAGGAAGAGGCCATAGAACTGTTGGTGCGAAAGGTGCACAAACCTCACAATCTTCTTGGAGATGAATTACCCCCAGACAATATGCTCATTTTGCATGTGGATCTTGAAGGGGAATTCTGTGCCCATAAACAGAGCACTTTTTGAATCCTGAAGCCTTGGCAGTCATGCTACAAAGGAAAAATTAACACCCAGAATCTGTAAGCAGGAAAATGTACAAAGGTCAATCAGTGCACTAACCACACACCAACTACAGAGCACAGAACTAAGGATGTTACTTTTTTTTTTTACTAGAATGGTAGAGGGAAAGACAAAATGCAGGAATGTCTACACTAAGACTATCATCAGCTAAAAACCTAATACTAAACAGAATATTAAAAGGCAAATTCTCAAAAACAGCAAAGCAAGAACAGGGATTTCTGCCATGTCAAAAGTCTATAACAGACTTTAGAAGCAAGACTAGTACATCACATAATAAGAGACAAACACAGTGATTGCCAGTGATTTCTAACCACTAACTACAAGGCATTATAAGAGATCTGGAGACACAGGTTGACAGCAACCTCTCCTTCGACCACCACATTGCTACTGTGGTCAGAAAGTCCTTCTATGTGGCACATCTCATTACCAAGGGTTTTGTATCCAGGAAGAAAGAGATCATCATCTCTCTCTACTCTTCCCTCATTACGCTAATCATCGAGTATAATGTCCCACTTGGCATGTACCTCACTAGACACATGCAACAGCTGGAAAGGCCACAAAAGTATCTCACGAAGAGGATCCTAGGCGTTAAACACATGTCCTACATGGACAAACTCAAAAAACTCCAGCTAGTCTCTGTCTCATATCGTCTACTAAGAGGCGATCTCTGCTTGACTTATAAAACCATGTCTGACTCAGCTCTGTTAGAAATGCTCCAGGTAAAGAAATTCCAATCCCTCCAACCCCACACGCTCCAGAGACCTCAACCTCATTACCACAATCAACAGAACATGCTGTAGGGAAAGATTCAAAACCAAGAGACTGTCCATGCTCTGGAATAGACTGCCCATACATGTCAATCAGAGCATCTCACTGGCCCTTCTTCAAGAGAAATCTTGATGAGTGAATGGGAAAAAGAAAGTTTACCCTGGGGATCACTCCAGTGCCCGTCAGCCAGCACTATGCCAGGGCACTACTATGGGCTAGGCTTGTAAAGGCTCCAGGGCCATTAGCCTAGTACACACCTACAAACCTATGAAAATTACAGTGTCTGTAAACTAATAAAGGTGCTGAGGCCAAACTATGAGAATCTAGTAAATTACTTAAAAAACTGTGAATGAAGTTGTAAACTCCAGTCCTGCAGCACTCACATTTCACGTGTAGCCTTAATCTTCAAATGTTGCCTCATTGCTGTTACAGCACAAAACTAACAGACAATGCTGAAAACTCTGCTGGAGAACACTCGAAGCTCAATAAACATATAAAATAAACTTTAATAGCCAAAATATAAAACAAATAAGTGCTTTTGTCTAAAAGTGTACAGACTTCTTTGATTAAATCAACTTTAAATACATCTTGCCACCCCCACAGTGCCTTTTTTAGACAAGGCTTAAAAGACAAACGCACTTCCATAGAAAACACAAAGAACAAGAAACTAAGGGTAATGCTGCTAAACGCCAGAAGTCTAAACCTCAAAATGCACACACTTGAAGCTTTCCTCAGTATGGAGAACATCGATATCTGCGCAGTGACAGAAACCTGGTTCAAGGCTCCAGAGAGCACCCCAGCACTACCAGGTTATACCTCATATCATGCTTTTCGGCCCCAAAACTTATACTGAAGCACAAAAGGAGGGGGAGTATCCATATTTATCAAGGATACCCACACCTCCAGGTTAGAGGCGTTGCACGAAGCATCAGAAACCATCCATGTGCAACTAACAGTGGGCAAAACTGCCTTTCAGTTTATAGCCTGCTACAGACCACCGTCTCAAAATCAGGAATTCCACTCGGCTTTCCTGAAAACATTGGAGAACATGAAGATCTCTCCAAACACCATTATATTGGATGACTTCAACTACCCAAACATAGACTGGGAGCATTACTCAAGCCCCAACACCCTAGCCCAAAGGTTCCTGGAATTTATAAACTCAAATGCCATGGAACAACTAGTCACAACTCCCACAAGAGGGGAAAACATACTTGACCTGATCATCACCAACATGGGTACCCTATGCTCCACACCAGAAGTATACCCCTCATTGGTAAGATCAGACCATAAATTAAATTTCACTGGATATCCATAACCCGACCCCACTCCCAGCCCAGAAAACCACAGTGAAAAACTTCTCAAAAGCGAACTTCACACTTCTCAAAACCGAGGTGGAATCCTTCAAGGCCCCCGGGCCAGCAGAAACTACGGCCCAAACCACAGAATCCTATATAAACGCATTCTATGGACACGTCCAGGAATGCATGGATCATGCTATCCCAAACAAAACCAAGACCCAATCCAAAGGCAGGTGTCCAGTCTGGTTGACCCCAGCCATAAATAAGTTGTACAACAGAAGGAGGAAGCTACTACATGATAGAGCAAAATCCCTAAAAGGGAAGGCATCTCTGATCAGTACTAGCAAAAAATTACGATCCCTCATAAAATCCTCCAAGGCCAGCTTCGAGAGAAAAATTGCACAGGACACTAAAGACAATCACAAGGCTTTCTTTAGCTATGTTAGGAACCTGGGATGCAACTCCCAGATTTGCTCAGAGTTGATTCTAAATGACAAAAAATACACTGAACCCACAAACAGTGCCAACATCCTGGCAGACAGGTTCAGTGCAAACTCCCCCCCCTTCCCCCCCAAAAGAGCAAATATCTATCCCAGCAGAGTGCAGCCTCCCTAACATCTCAGATGCTCAAGTGAAAGCCGCCCTCTCCAAAGCAAAAAAACACTGCTTCAATGGGACCAGACAGTGTACCGGGTTGCGTCCTACATTAACTCCAAGAAGAACTAAACCCTCACGTAAAACTGCTGTACAATCTCAGCCTCACTACAGGATATGTACCCAAAGAATGGCGTACAGCAACAGTGGTCCCACTCCA
Organism: Protopterus annectens; assembly: GCF_019279795.1. Taxonomy (NCBI): domain Eukaryota; kingdom Metazoa; phylum Chordata; order Ceratodontiformes; family Protopteridae; genus Protopterus; species Protopterus annectens. The sequence continues at coordinate 621,973,319 of NC_056734.1, forward strand.
CAAAGGTGGTGCCTCAATGGACCATGGTAACTATCGCCCCAAAAGCCTAACTAGCCTTATCTGCAAGGCCATGGAGAGGATCATCAGGGAACTCTTAAACAAAGACATTGGGGAACGACAGACACTAGATCCTACCCAATTCGGCTTTGTCAAGGGCAGATCCTGCCTCTTGAACAAGGTCAACTTTTTCGAAACAGTCACCAAGGCCATAGATGAAGGGAAAGTAGTCCACACAGCCTATCTGGACCTCGCAAAGGCATTTGACACAATACCCCACTCGGGCATCATAGATAAGCTATCCAGCTTAAATATAAACCCCTATGTCACAAGATGGGTTACTAACTGGCTCAAAGACAGAACCCACAGAGTCAGAATTTCCAGAGCCATGTCAGACTCGAAACCAGTTACAAGTGGTGTCCCACAAGTCTCTGTCCTGGGACCTCTCTTGCTCGGCATATACTTCTCCGAGGTACAGGCCAACATGGGAGGACTATGGCTGAACAAGTTCACAGATGACTGCAAACTGGGCACCATAATTGACTCTCCAGCTGACACGAACATCCTCCAAAAAGGTCTCACAGAGACGGATAACTGGTGCCAGAGCCATGGCCTAAAGCTAAATGCCAAAAAGTGTATAGTCATACCCTTTGGCAAAAAGAAAGTGCCCACAAATTACCACATAGGTGGTAACCCATTAAGTACGGAAGAAGTAATTAGGGACCTGGGGACCCAAGTTGATAGCAATCTCTCCTTTGACAACCACATTGCCAAAGTGGTTAGAAAGACCTTCTACATAGCCCACCTTATCACAAAAGGATTCACATCTAGATCAAGTGAGGTAATAATGCCCCTTTATTCATCCCTCATCAGGCCCATCATAGAATACAATGCCCCTTTTGGGATGTAGCTTACCCGACACCTGCAGCAACTAGAAAGACCCCAAATGTACCTCACAAAGAGGATCAAGGGATTCAAACAGATCCCATATGCTGCCCGGTTAAAAAAACTCCAGCTCTACTCAGTTGCATACCGCCTACTTCGAGGCGATCTATGCCTGACAATACAAAGCTATATCCAACCCAGAATTAATGGACATGCTCCACCTCAGAAAATCTAAATCCCTTAGAACCACGCACTCAAGGGACTTGAACCTCAGCACAGAAATAAATAGAACATGCTGGAGGGACAGATTCATAACCCAGAGGCTCCCTTCGCTCTGGAATAGAATCCCAGTCCATGTTAGGCAGAGCACCTCATTGACTCTCTTCAAGAGGAATCTTGATGAGTGGATGGGAGATCGTAGGTTTACCCCAGGGATTACTTCTGTGTCACTACTAGACAGAGGCACAGTAAACTAACCTTAAAAAGGGCACAGCAAACTCCAAATCAAAGGGTGGCGAAAGCCAAACACACTCAGGCTAGGCTTATAAATGCCCCAGGGCAGATAGCCTAGTATGAACCTATGAAACTTGCCAAGTTTAAAATTTGTACTTAAATAAGCTATTAAATCACATGACAACTCCACTGCAAAAATGGCTCCAAACTCTTAAAACAAAGGTTGTCTAAAATCACAGACACAAATCTTATTCAACCCAGGTACATTTTGATTAACTCATAAGCTAATAAATGATTCTTAAAATTACAGTAATATAATACATAGAAATACATCATCATCTTCTTTCGGCTGTTCCCATTAGGGGTCACCACAGTGGATCATCTGTTTCCATTTCTTCCTGTCCTCTGCATCATGCTCTTTCACACCAACCACCTGCATGTCCTCTCTCACCACATCCATAAACCTTATCTTAGGCCTTCCTCTTTTCCTCTTACCTGGCAGCTCCATCCTTAGCATCCTTTTCCCAATATACCCAGCATCCCTCCTTAGCACATGTCCAAACCAACGCAATCTTGCCTCTCTTGCTTTGTCTCCAAATTGTCCAACCTGATTCCTAATCCTGTCCATCCTAGTCACACCCAGTGCAAACAACATATTTAACTCTGCCACATCCAGCTCTGACTCCTGCCTTTTCATCAATGCCACTGTCTCCAACCCATATAACATAGCTGGTCTCACTACCCTCTTGTAGACCTTCCCTTTCACTCTTACTGGTACCCATCTGTCGCAAATCACTCCTGACACTCTTCTCCACCCATTCCACCCTGCCTGTACTCTCTTCTTCACCTCTCGTCCACACTCACCATTACAATGAACTGTTGATCCCAAGTACTTAAACTCATCCACCTCTACCAACTCTACTCCCTGCATCCTCACCATTCCTCTACCCTCCCTCACATTTACACACATATATTCTATTTTAGCCCTGCTGACCTTCATTCCTCTCCTCTCTAAAGCACATCTCCACCTCTCCAGGTTCTTCTCAACCTGGTCCCTACTCTCACTACATATCACAATGTCATCTGCAAACATCATGGTCCATGGGGCCTCCTGTCTGATCTCATCTGTCAACCTGTCCATCACCACTGCAAATAAGAAAGGGCTCAGAGCTGATCCTTGATGCAATACCACCTCCACCTTAAATGTATCTGTCACTCCCACCGCAGTCCTCACCAATGTCCCACTACCCTCGTACATATCCTGTACCACTCTTACATACTTCTCTGCTACTTCCTCATACAATACCACAACTCCTCTCTAGGCACCCTGTCATATGCTTTCTCTAAGTCAAAGACACAATGCAACTCCTTCTGACCTTCTCTGCATTTCTCTCAGAGCAAATTTTGCATCTGTAGTGCTCTTTCCTGGCATGGAACCATACTGCTGATCACCAATCACCTCCTCCTTTCTTAACCTAGCTTCCACTACTCTTTCTCATAGCTTCAAGCTGTGACTGATCAGTTTAATCCCTCTGTAGTTACTACAGCTCTGCACATCACCGTTATTCTTAAAGAAAGGCACCAAAACATGTCTCCACTCCTCAGGCATCCTCTGACTTTCCAAAATTTCATTAAACAATCTGGTTAAAAATTCCACTGCCATTTCACCTAAGCACCTCCATGCTTCCACTGGTATGTCAACTGGGCCAACAGCCTTTCCATTCTTCATCCTCTTCATAGCTGTCCTTACTTCCTCCTTGTTAATCTGTTTCACTTCCTGATTCACTATCCCCACATCATCCAATCTTCTCTCTCTCTCATTCTCTTCATTCATCAGCCCTTCAAAGTACTCTTTCCATATACTCAACACACTCTCCTCACTTGTAAGTACGTTTCTCTCACTATCCTTTATCATCCTTACCTGCTGCACATCTTTCCCAGCTCTGTCCCTCTGCCTAGCCAATCAGTATAGGTCATTTTCTCCCTCTTTAGTGTCCAATCTCTCATGCAACTCTCCATATGCCTTATCCTTAGCCTTCACCACCTCTCTCTTTGCCATGCATCTCATCTCCTTATACTCTTGTCTACTTTCTTCATCTCTCTGACAATCCCACTTCTTCTTCGCCAACCTCTTCCTCTGTATACTCTCTTGTACTTCCTCATTCCACCACCATGTCTCCTTGTCCTCCTTCCTCTGTCCAGATGTCACACCAAGCACCTTTCTAGCAGTCTCCCTTACTAGCTCTGCTGTAGTTACCCAGCTATTCGGTAACTCTTCACTGCCTCCCAGTGCCTGTCTTAACTCTTCCCTGAACTCCACCTTACAATCACCCTTTTTTAACTTCCACCATTTAATCCTTGGCACTGCTTTCACACTCCTCCTCCTCCTCTTCTTGATCACCAACGTCATCCTACAGACCACCATTCTATGCTGCTTAACTACACTTTCCCCTGTCACCACTTTACAGTCGCCAATCTCCTTCAGACTGGCCCTCCTACATAGGATATAATCCACCTGTGTGCATCTTCCTCCACTCTTGTAAGTCACCCTATGCTCCTCCCTCTTCTTAAAATATGTATTCACCACAGCCATGTCCATCCTTTTCACAAAATCCAGAATCATCTGAGCTTCTGCATTCCTCTCCTTAGTACCATACCTACCCCATCTACTTCCTCATCCCTCTCTGTTCACTTCACCAACATGCCCATTGAGGTTCGCACCGATCACTAGTCTCTCACCCTTGGGTACACTCACCACTACTTCATCCAACTCACTCCAAAATTTTTCTTTCTCATCCATCGCACACCCAACTTTTGGAGCATATGCACTAACAACATTCATCATTACACCATCAATTTCAAGCTTCATAAACATCACTCTATCAGACTCTCTCTTCACCTCCAAAACACTCTTGGCATACTGTTCCTTTAGGATAACCCCTACCCCATTTCTCCTGCCATCCACACCATGATAGAACAATTTGAACTCACCTCCTATACACATGGCCTTACTTCCCTTCCATCTGGTCTCTTGCATGCACAATATATCAACCTTTCTTCTCTCTGTCATATCAGCTAGCTCTCTCCCTATACCAGTCATACTGCCAACATTCAAAGTTCCTACCCTCACTACTACACTCCTAACCTTCCTCCTCTCTTCCTGCCTTTGGGCATGCCTTGAAATACATGAAAATGCATATTAAATAAAAAAAATAAATAATAAAAAATTGCAAACATAATCACCTTTCATGCGCTTTCCTCTGAAGTAATCACTGTATTGATATAACTTCATTAAGTCCGGGGGGGTGAAGCATTCAAAAAAAATCTGCCACCAAAATTTCCTCTCTTCAATCAGTAATTTCCAAGGACCACCCCTAGGACTAACTTCCATTTTTTTTCAAAAATAAACAGAAAATGATGGTCCGATCACTGCTGAATATATTTATAGAGTGTATCTGCCTATTGCCACAACCACCTCACTATTCTGTCAATCTTGTCAACACCACTTCATCTATACCACTGTCTCTCTACCTACTCTATCTGACCATATTTTATTCCAACATGTATTATTTTCTAATATCTTCTACACTACTCCTTATTCTCTCTATCTCCACCTCTTACCACTCCAATCTCTCTGTCCCACTCCTATGTTCACCAACTTCTCACTCATACAACATATATCCAACTACTTAATATTTTACTATCTCCCCTAATCTCTTTACTACCTCTATCTCAAGTCTATATAAACTATCCATAATACAGGTTTTTAAACCTTCCCACAAAACTAAGTCAAAAGTATACAAACTCCATCTAGCATCTACTACACACTCTCTCCTCACTAAAAACCTACTTTGTTCTGGAGATATCCATCCCAACCCTGGCCCCTCTTCTCTCCCCAAAACTACCTCTACACTCCTCCCATCTTACTCCTTTAGCAGTCACCAACCTCAGTCACAACAATCACCTCCATCCAAATACTTAACTATTTACTCATTGAATATTCAGAGTCTAGCAAATAAAGTCACTGAGCTACACTAATGGATAGCTCTCAATTCCCCTCACATCCTCTCCCTATCTGAAACCTGGCTCAAGCCACACATCTCAAATAGTGAAATATTCCCACCAGGTTATAATATCTTCCAATCTGATAGACCTGTAAAAAAAGGTGGTGGCGTGGCCATCCTCTAATCAAACATTCTTAACCTCTCACCATACCCTTCCCCAATTCCTGAATTCCTCCCAGCTGAAATCATCATCATTAACTGCCATCTGAATCCCCACAAAAAACTTGCAATTGCCTCTATCTACCTTCCTCTTGGTAACAATCTGCCCATTCTTGAAAACATCCTATTCTGGTTCTCCCACAAAATGCCATATGAGACACTTATCCTTGGTGATGTCAACATTGATTGGTCCAAACTCACAACTGACTCCCCCCAACTCAGTATCCACCTACATGGCTTCCACCAACTTATAACATCTCCCACTCGCTTCCATAAAAATTCCTCTTCCAGCTCCATCATAGACTGGATCCTTACCAATTCCCCCCACCAATACCACAATCCCACCACCTTACCTGACTCCCTCAGTGATCATCTCCCTACCACCATCTTAAGACACTACTCCCATATTACTAAACCCCACCTTATCAAAGACTGTTGAAAACTATCGACTTTCAATTCATCCCAATTTAACTCCATTCTCCTCAACATAGATCGGTCCATTCTAAAACACCTCCCCATAAACGATGCTGTAAGCACTTTGAATAGCATCTTCATGAATACTCTAAACTCCTTAGCTCCCTCTAGGAAGATCAGAGTAAAATAAAACCATGCTCCCTGGCTCTCCAAAGCGACTAGGTCCCTTATGAAACAAAGAGATCATGCTTGGAAAACCTGGACTAAAACTAAACAACCACCTTTTCTTCAAAAATACAGGCAACTGAGGAACCTTGCAAAAAAAAAACATACAACTAACGAGAAAAAGTTATACTATAGCTCTGCTCAGCTTAACAACAAATCCAATCCTCAAAAATTTTTGTCAACTCTCAGCAACATCCTCTATCCTGGAAAGCCCTCTAATCCTTCCCCATACCCTAACTCTTCCTCTCAGGAAACAGCTACCCTCCTGAATAAACACTTTATCTCTACCATCCAAAATCTGGTAACCTCTAAGACAAACTCTACTTCGACACCCACCTCTCCAAGTCCCACTAACACAACTTTGTTTTCTTTTGAGCCAGTTCCCATTACTTACATCAAATCTCTACTACTCAAGCTAAAATCTTGCTCTCTTTTCACTGACAATCTATCTCCTACATTCCTCAAACTTGCTGCTGACTCAGTTGCCTATCCTGTATCTATACTAATTAATCGATCTATTCTGGAATCAACTGTCCCCACCCTTTGGAAATCTTTCTTCCCTATCCCTCTTCATAAAGGTGGAAACTTCACTGACCCCTCAAACTACTGACCCATTGCCATTATGTCCCCCCTCTCCAAGATATTAGAAAAATGTATTCACTCACAGCTTCTCAATCACCTCCTCACACACCACTTACTTACCCCTACCCAACATGGATTTCGTCACCACCACTGCCTTCCTCTCCTTCACTCATATAATTGCAGAGGCCCTAGACAACAATAAACTCATTTCCTGTCTTTTCCTAGATCTCTCCAAAGCCTTCGATACTGTCTCTCATCCTCTACTACTATCCCAACTCGCAAATCTCCACCTATCCTCCTCCGCACTTGCCTGGTTTAATAGTTACCTATCTGGCAGGGAACAATCTGTTAACGGCTCTCATCCTCCTCACCTTTCCTTCCCATCTCCACTGGTGTTCCCCAAGGCTCCATCTTGGTACTCCTTTTGTTTAACATCTTCACCAATGATCTTTACACCTCATGCAAATAATCCTCCCTTATTCAGTATGCCGATGACTCCACACTTATATCCATCTCAAATAGCATTCCTGAACTACACTCCCTGACCCAACAGGCCCTACTATCCACTGAACAATGGCTCTCTCACAACCTATTGATCTTAAATCCCAAAAAGACCAAATTCCTACTTTTCCTTCCCCGTTCTCTTTCTCATCACAAAACCTCCTTTTTTATTACATCTTCTAACCATACAAATATCCAACCTGACACCCACACAAAACTCCTAGGGGTCATTATCGATGATGAACACAAGTTCAACCTACACATACTCCAATGTATATAAAAAAAAAAAAAACCAGAAACTAGGTCTGCTATATCAGAACAGAACATTCCTAACCCCTGAATCTAGACTTACCCTGGGCCAGGCACTCCTCCTCCCCTCCTTCTTATACGCCGCCTCAGTTCTTACCAATATCCAGGCCTCCACTCTAAACAAACTGCAACAGACTTACCATAAAATAGCCAGATTCATTACTAATTCCCCATAGAACTCACATCACTGCATTTCTTTAAACTCTCTTCAATGGCTTGAACTTCCCCAGTTTCTGCTATCTTATCAATTTCATGTGCTACACTCTATTCTTTATAAACCCTCCTTCTGCCCATCTCTATCTTCCTTAGTCTCCATCTTCATCCCATCCTGGACCCTCTGTACTTCTAACCAACAATTACTTGATATCTACCACCCAAAAAGGTCAGTAGGTAAACTACTCTACAAACATTCCCTTGCCCATGCTTGGAACAAACTTACCCTTGACTTACGTTCAATCTCCCACACCTCACACTTTAAAAATGAACTAAAAGCTTATTTTCTCAATTCCAGAACCTGCCCTTGCCATGACCCTACCTAGTCTTCCTTCCCTTTATGTACCCTCAAAAGGACCATACTTAGTACCTCATTACACCTCTCTCTCCAATGTGCCTACTATGCATTTGCACAATTTTATACAAACAAAAAATGCTAATTGTTGACCTATTGAACTATATCAATGTAAAATTGTTACTTAGCTTCTTTTTAATGCAACTTTAACTTTATGCATGTATCCCAACATATGTGAATCGTTTTGCTATAACTGCTATTATATCAATATTGTTTAAAATTGTACTGGTTTTAAAATGTATTACTGGAGCTTTTCTCCTCGGGTCTCCACTGAAAATGGGCCACAAGCCCAGTTGGACAAACCCGGTTAATAAATGTCAATAAATAAATAAATAATCCGTAGATTTAGTCTTCCTTATTTCATAACTGTGCTCATATATATGATCTCTAAGTTTGTGCTCTGATTTACTAACATATAAACTATTACAAAGTTGGCATACAGCAGCATAAATAATCCCTTTTATATGACAGTAACATTTTCCAGGAATGCAAATCACTTTATCACAGATGGAAAAACTACTACACACAAAAATAAAGGGACCACATTTGGATATACACCCTGTAGATGTTTTAACTTTTGAGTGCCCCATACTATCATAAATATTCTTAAAACATGTGCCTTTTTTATAAACAATATTAGGCACAGGACCTAGACAATTACTTAAGTTCTATCGTTCATAAAAAAAAACTGCTTGTTCTTTCTGATTATATTACTAATCTTGGGAATGCCAGCTAATTATGTGGTTACAGAAGAATGTACAAAACTAGTTTGTTGCTGAAGCATACTGGTGTCAGATGTACCAACATTATAGTCCATCGCACTCAAATTATTGTCAATTTCACCTTCCACCATTTGTAAATTAGAATTTTCAGGTGTAGAAGTGGTGTACAAATCCCTTTAATACTTCTCATTTTTACTTTTTCACTAACAGATTTAAGTAATGACTCTGGGTACCCTTTATTCAAAAATATTGTGCAAAGTTCTTCTACCTCTTTGAGGAAGTCACAATGTCTAGACACCATCCTCACGAGTTGGCCCTTAACCATGGCCTGCTTTTAGTGTTGTGGGTGGCAACTAGTGTAATGTAGGAGCATATCTAAATATGTAGGTTTCCTATAAATTTGAGACACAACCTACATATCCCCTGAAATATTCTCCTTTAACTGGACATCCAAATATGCAACATGTTCTGTACCAATATTGTCTGTAAATTTTAAAAAGGTGATCGTATTATTGATATAAGATATACATTTATCAATTTTGTCTTTTCCATCTATCCATGCTATAAAGATGTTCCATAGGACGATACTAGGTTATTGACCTGGAGGCCTTTATAAGCCTAGCCAAGAATTTCATCCATGTTCCCAATTCAGCAGCTGTTTTCCCTGTCCAGCAGGGTCACAGGTGGGATCCCAGGGGTATATTTTCTGTTTTCCATCCAGTCATCCAGTTTCCACTTAAAGAAGCTTGTGAGGTATTCTGCTTGACATGGAGAGAGAGTCTATTCCACAGATGGGGGAGTCATTGGGACACAAATCTATCCCGCCAACAAGTTTTATTAATGTCACAGACCAGGTTGAGGTCTTGCATGTGGGTTGCGCGAGTGGAGTACAGATATGCATCAACTCCATCAAAGCTGAGTCACAGATGGCCTTGTATGCCAGACACAGATCACCTCTAAGCACTCTGTATGAGACTGAGTTGAGGGACAGGGCTTTTAGCCTTTCTGTATATAATAGGTGTTTGAGGCCCTGGATTTTCCTGGTCAGGAACTTCTGTGGTCTCTCCAACTGCTGCATGTGCTTGGCAAGGTACATGCTGAAGGAGGCATTGTACTCAATGGGTCTGATAAGGGAGGAGTACATAGGTTTATAGGTAGGTACTAGGCTATTGGCCCTAGGGCCTATATAAGCCTAGCCAAATGGTACCCTGGCTTTTTCCACCCAAGAAAATTATTCTCCTATGCCCCTGTCAAGCAGAGCCACAGAAGTGATCCCCAGGGTGAATTTTCTATCTCCCATTCAATCATCAAGATTTTTCTAGAAGAGTGCTAATGAGGAGCTTTGTTTGATACAGATAGGTAGTTTGTTCCAGAGTATGGAAAGTCTCTGGGACAGGAATCTATCCCTCCAGCATGTTCTGTTTATTGTGGTGACAAGGTTTAGGTCCCTAGAGCATGTAGCTTGGAGGGATTTCGTTATGTGGAGCAAGTCCAACAGCTCCGGGTTTGACATAGCTTTATATGTTAGGCAGAGATCGCCTCAGTAGGCGATATGCGGAAGAGTAAAGCTGGAGTTTATTGAGATGGTCTGCGTAGGACATCTGTTTGTGGCTGGTAATCCTCTTTGTGAGGTATTTCTGTGGCCTTTCCAGTTGTTGTAGATGACTTGTGAGGTACATACCAAAAGGGGCGTTGTACTCTATAATGGGTCTAATGAGTGATGAGTACAGCGGAACAATGATCTCTTTTTTCCTGGATGAGAAACCTTTTGTGATGAGGTGTGCCACGTAGAAGGATTTCCTGACTACTGTGGCGATGTGATTATCAAAGGAGAGACTACTGTCCACCTGTGTCCCAAGGTCTCATCACACTTTCAGTGTTAAGTAGACTACCGCCTATGTGGTAGTTCATGGGTACAGAGTTTTTACCAAAAGGGATGACAATGCACTTTTTGGCATTGACCTCGAGGCCATGGCTTTGGCACGAGGCATCTGTCTCAGTGAGGCCCTTTTGTAGGATGTCCACATCGTTAGGAGTTTTAATTATGGCTCCTAGTTTGCAGTCATCTGTGAACTTTGTTAGCCAAAGACCTTCTGTGTTTGGTATCTACTTCTCTGAAGTACAGGCTAACAGGAGAGGACCTAGGACTGAACCCTGTGGTACTCCACTTATCACTGGTGTGAAGTTGGATTTAGAGTCTGCTACTTTCACAGTGTGGGTTCTGTCAGTGAGCCAGTTGGCAACCCATCTTGTGACATAGGGATTTATACCTAGTGTAGTGAGTTTGTCTATAATTCCACAGTGGGGGATGGTGTTGAAAGCCTTGGCAAGATCTAGATAGGCTGTGTGTACCACCTTACCCTCATCTACGGCTTTGGTGATCACTTCAAAGAAGTTTATCAGGTTTAGGAGACATGATCTGCCTTTTACAAACCTGAACTGGGTAGGGTCCGGAGTTTGGAGATTACCAATGTCATTGTTTATAAGTTCCATGATGATACGCTCCATAGCCTTGTAGACCAGGCTCGCCAGGCTAATGGGGCGGTAGTTCCCAGGGTCCGTGGTGGCTCCCCATTTGTGGAGTGGTATAACTGTTGCTGTGCGCCATTCAGTGGGCACAATGCCTGAGGTAAGGCTATGACTGAACATGGTACTTAGGTGGGGTGCCAGTTTGTACTGTAGTTCATGTAGAATGCAGCCTGGGATGTTGTCAGGTCCCATTGATGCTGTGTTCTTGGCTTTGGAGTATGTGTTTTTTACCTTTGTAGCCGTGATTACAGGAACTTTGCATTCTTCCGGTATAGAGATGGGCCCTTTAGAGGATGAGACAGGGGTAAAGTTAGCACTGAACCTATCTGCCAGGATGTTGGTTCTGTATATTTAGTGCCATTGTGCTGTAACTCAGAGCAGATCTGAGTGTTGCCATTGAGATTCTTGACATTGCTATAGAATGCTTTGTGGTTGTCTTTAGAATCAGTGGCAATTTTGTTTTCGTAACTAGCTTTGGAGGATTTTATGAGAGATCTCAGCTTCTTACTGAGGCTGACCATGGAGTTCCTCCAATCATGGGATTTTATTCTTTTTTGCAACAGTTTCTTTCTTCTGTTGTAGAGTTTATTTATAGCAGGGGACCACCAGATTGGCTTCCTTTTTTTGGAGGATAGCATCTTGGTTCTGTTAGGGATTGCACGATCCATGCACTCGTGTAAGTGCTTATAAAGTGCAAATGTATAGGATTCAGCAGTCATATCTCTATTGTGCATCAGCATGGGTGTCGTGAAGTTTGCCACTTCTGTCTTAAGAAGCATGAAGTTGGCTTTGGAGAAATGTTTTACGGTGGTTTCCCTATTGGGGGGTGGGGGTGGGATGTGGATGTCTAGGGTGATTTGCTTGTGGTCGGATCTGACCAATGAGGAATTGACCTCTGGTGTGGAACACCGGTTGCCCATGTTGGTAATGACCAGGTCTAGGATATTGTTGCTCCTGGTGGGTGTGTGTATAAGTTGATCCAAGGCATTGGAATTTATGAATTCCAGAAAACGTTGAGCACAAGAGTTGGTACACGAGTAGTTTTCCCAGTTAATGGTAGGGTAGTTGAAATAGCCCATTATTAGGGTGTTAGGTTGTACCCTAAAATTTTCCAGTGTATCAAGAAATGAGGAGTGGGAATCCTGGGGCATGGTGGGGGATCTGTAGCAAGCTACAATTTGCATTGCGGTCTTGCCCAGAGTTGGTTGCACTTGGATAATCTCAGATGCATTATGCTGAGCAACTAGCCTGGAGGTGTGGATATCCTTAATTAATATGGACACGCCTCCGCCTTTAGTGCTTCGGTCCAGGTTAGGTGGCCAAAAGGTGTGGTATGAATTATAGCCTGGTAATGCAGGGGTGCTCTCTGAAGCCTTGAACCAGGTCTCTGTCACTGCACAGATGTCGATGTTCTCCATTTTAAGGAGTGCCTCGAGTGAGTGCATTTTGAGGTTTAGACTTCTAGCATTAAGTAGCATTACCCTCAGATTTTACTTGCTTGTACCTGTTACGGTGGTGAATTTGTCATTTGAATCTTGCCTGAAAAAGGCACTATAGGGGTGGCAAGAGCCTTAGCCAGTATCTGGAATCCCAAGGGCGACAGGTGCAGGCCATCTCTGACAAAGCATCGTGGTTTGTCTATCATGTCATCCCAGGCAGACAGATACTGGATCCCCTTAGAATGACACCAGAAGCTTAGCCAATTTTTGAAGTCAATCATTTTGTCCATGTACTGTGGTATCATTCTGGGTGATGGTAGGATGCTACTCAAGGCTAGGGTCATACCTGCCTGGGCTACAAGATCAGAAAGCTCCTCCATGTCTCTTTTTATGTAGTCCAGGGAGGTACATCTCAGGTCATTCACACCAACATGGACAATGACATAGTCATATTTGTACTTGCTGTGGAGTGATCTGAGTGCATACATTATGTGGCAGATCCTGGCACCTGACAGGCAGCTGACAGTAACTTTCTCCTTGTTTAGCCTGGTGAGTGGAACATCAGTGTGCCTGACTATAGAGTCACCTATGACTAGAGTGTTGGGTATGTTGTTATGCCTTATAGGCTGTGGTTGAGTGGCACACTGAGTTTGTGGGCTATGTGTCATTTGGGTTGTGTTGGGGAGGTGAAGGTTGCTTGCGTTTCTGTTTTGGAGGTCCCTGTTGCTTGGGTAGATTTTTTTGAGAGCCTCGATGAATGGAGGTGTGTGTTTTGTATTTCTATGTGTGTGTTTTGGTGGGGTAGGTTTTGAGGGACTATGTGATGAGTGTGGTGTGGTGCAAGTGTTTACCTTCTCCTCTTGATTGCCTAGTCCAGTCTTGGGTGAAGAGAGCTTTGCTTCCAGTTTGGTTATATAAGTGCATCTCTCACAGGTTGTAATGTTGGGTGGCAGGAGGAGAGGGTTGTCTGTGTACATGAGGCAATTGCTGCATTGCCCCAAGATGCCCAGATTCATCAGGTAGACAGGAGAAAACACTGGGAGCTGACCCTTAGACATGCCTGGATAGGTGCTTATTTATTAAGTACTAAAAACTGTTTTCCTCTAGACAAGTAAGGAAAGTTGAGTGCTGTAGTAATTTGTAGCTTATTTAGTGCTTACAATGAGTTCTGAACAAGTGCTGAGCTCAAAGAAACAGATTTGAGTGCTGAAACTAGAAAACTGGCTAGTTCTAAGAAACAAAATTAAGCTAGAAAGCTTCACTCCAACACAGAAAGGCTTGGGGGCTCAGAAGCTTACAAACAGTCCTGGATACAGCAAATCTATATCTGGACTAGACAACTTATAGGAAAGCACCCACAAATACCTGGTGTGATAGCTGAGACAAAATGACCAAAACCTCGGCTCGAACTAGAAGAACGAATTTTATTGCAAAACAAGACAAAATAACCACCGATATTCACAGGTTAAGCGCTTTCATCTGAATATAAGCAGACTTCCTCAGAACAACAACAAGGTGGATCTGAAATGTTTAAATAGCCTTTTTGGCGCCAAACTCTGAAATAGCAATAGCAATTTAAGCAGACAGTACTCTAAATAAGTTGTAACTACTTTTATGCACTGCATTAAATTCACTTAATAAGCTTAATAATCCTGAGAAAAGTTCACTTGGTAAAAATAAAATATATATCTAATAAAACATTTATAAATGCTATAACAACATATAACAAACATATTGAATGATGCTGTAAGCATATATATATATATATATATATATATATATATATATATATATATACATAATGCAAGCTATTGAGAGCTATTAAAATGCTATAAGAGATATATATTGTAATCGTATATATGTATACATAATAAAAACATATATAAAAACTGTGTGCATAAAAATCTATATACATAAAAAATTTTTTGATGACCCCATATCATAATGCCCTATGGCAAAATGCCCCGTTCAGTTAATAACATGTGTACGCTATGTGATGTACTAATATATGAGATGAAGAAAAAATAAACATATTAGATAACTCAAAATGAACGGATTGGAAGGCGGAAGGCTGAAGGCTACTTGGCTAACAACAAGAAGGGTTTTATACTAATGAATTCATTGATTCCTGGAGATCTAGTGGCATCAGTGAGCATCTGCCATCTGCTCTCCTTCATGGCCAACCAAGCCTTAATGTTGCCACCAATTGGAGAAATTTTTACCTGATCAATAATAAGAAATTTGAACTGATGGTCATCACTGTTCATAGCAATGTGTCGATATAGGGCATTCTTATTATCCTTTACCCTAATACTGTATAAGTGATCGCATATACGTTTCTTGAACTGTCTCTCCGTTTTACCGATGTAAAAAGTGGAGCATATCGTACACCTGGCTAGGCAAATTACTAACTTAGTATTACAATTGCCTGCTTTACTCACAATATATGTCTTATTGTAATTGTCCAACCTAATACCTACAACTTCATTTATTGCATGACATTGTTTACATGTACCACATTTTTTGGTACCAGTTGTTTTCTTATTAGTCACATGTTTGTCAATCCCATATTCCAATAGTTTTTTAATATTAGGTCCTGTCTTGTATACAAATTTCGGGTGAGTATCAAGAATTTTAGTTAGTTCATCATCCACAGTTATTAGATTCCAATTATCCATAATAATGCTTTTAATAAAGTGTACCACCGGTGTATACATCATGACACATACCCTATTACTACGTTCAATTTTCGTAATTCCTTCACAATTCAAAGGACTACCTAGTGTGTTTCCCAGTAGGGGTAAATACTTATTACCCCACTCATCCTAATGTATTCAACTACATCACACAATAGTGGAAGAGGATATCCTCTAGCAGTAAACATGGACTTAATAAGCTCCAATTCCGTATTCATGATTTCAACTGTTGATGATATACGGGCAGCTCTAATACACTGTCCCTTAAAAACGTTCTTGAACATGTAAGTTGGATGGTTGCTACTGAATTGTAAGTAATCGTTAGAAAAAGTCTCTTTTCTATAAATTCGTGATATAAATCCTAACTCACCATGGCTGATATATGTGTCTAAGTAGGTGATCCCTGTATCACTATAGTTGTATGTAAATTTTAGAAAATTTGTGGTGTTGTTGATATAGTCAACAAAATCACTTATCCTATCAATGGGACCTTTCCATAATACAAATAAATCATCTAAGAATCTAGAATAATAAGCCATGTATTTGTAGTACTCACATTTAAACAAAAATTCCGTCTCCCACTCAAGCATAACTAAGTTGGCAAAAATAGGGGCACACGATGCTCCCATCACTACCCATCTAGTCTGCCTGAAATATTCACTCTCAAAATGTATGTAATTATAATCTAAAACAAGTCCCATCATATCAGTAATAAGATTTATTCGATCCCATTCCATATCGGAATATTTCCTGAGGCTATTGCTGAAATATTCTAAGCCAATATCTTTAGGAATACAGGAGAATAAATCCTTGACGTCGATGGTTAAAAAAACCAAGTCTCTACTCCAAAGATTGGGGGTAAGCTGTCCCAGGAACATCCATGAATCCTTGATTAAATGTGGGATGTTGCTGTAAACCGGTTTTATCCAACTGTCAATGGCCACACCTAATGGGAATGTTTTAGACCTACTACCAGAAATTATTGGTCTGAACGGAGGTTTTTTTAGGTTTTTGTGTATTTTAGGAATACCAATGATGGTGGCTAAGACAGGAAATTCCACCCTCAAAAATTGATATGTGTCATTGGTGATCCTGTGGTCAATCAAGTATTCTTCTATGGCAAGATCAATATGTCTATACCCAATATTAACCTCATTTAATGATATAGCTTCATAGTTGTCTGAATAATATAAAATGTTGTAAATCTCATTTATATAATCCAGCCTATTAAACAGAACAACTCCACCCCCTTTATCGGGTTTCATAACCCTAACGTCTTTATTCTTAACTAGTTCTTCCAAACATGCACGTTCACCTGTAGTTAAATTTTGATTAATACTGTGTTGAATGTATTTATCAGTCTTATATAATTTATTAAACTTGTAGACTTCCTGGCTGCCATTTTTTCAAAACATGCTACACCAGGGTGTGTACAAGGAATATAAGTACTTTTCTTCTTTAATGAACCATGTTCAAATGAACGAGCATCCAAGTTGCCATCCTTAAATTGGACAGCTAAATTTAGCCTCCTACAGTACAATTTTAATTCCAGGATGGTATCAACCAAATTAAATCCAATAGTGGGAATAAATTTCATACCTTTTGTGAATAACTTAAAAAACTCCTCAGGGATGTTAATATTAGTGTAGTTGAATACTTTGAACCCGTTATTTGTGTGTACAATGTTTTCACCATATTTTCACTATATTTGTCAATAACCATTAAGGAACGATTAGATGTATCAACAATTGTTTCATCACCTACGCCAAAATTTTCAGATGTCCTTGTGTCATTACCTACTTCATTTACCTCATTCTCCTGTTCCATGGGGTAAATGCACTTTTTGGAGCAGGATAAAACCTGCCCCCCTGAAAATTGGTACCCTTATTTACCTGTCTGTCCAAGTTGTTATGATTCCTGTCACTTTCAAACATCTGATGCTCTTTGGGCCATATATAAGCCCTATTCTCAGCATACTGCTCAACATCACGTTCAATTTTTCGGGATTTTTTTGGAAAAATCCCTTTAGCTTTTTGATTGGCAAGGTTAAACTGTTTATCATACAAATCTGTCCACTGAGCATATGCCTCATTATTAATAATTTCATTATTCAATATATCAATTTCCTGCAATAAACCAGATAATTTCTCATCATTTTTCTTAATAATTTTCATATAGCCTATACCATAGCTATCAAAAAGTTGATTGAATTCACCAATAGTTTCATTGTTTATCACAATACCCATAGGTAATTTAAAAAATCTCAAACCTTTGGGTACAATATGCATAGCAATACATTTTGACAGATAGGCATTGTCAATTTTTAAACTTTTAATAGTGAATAATTTCTTTCCCAAAAGGTATATCTTGTCCTTAATAGACAACTTTGCACCACTAACTTGTTGTCCTGCATCATGATTATCAATATTAGCATCATTATTATTGAAATCATAATTATCACTGAGAAAACGGTCCAAAAAATCAATATCATTACCACCCAACACTCTATCAGTTGTGTACATTTTGTTTTTCTTGCATTGAGTATTACTTATTGTTTTATTATAATTAGGACTTGAATAGTTTACATCAGTACCTTTAAATTTGTCCATTTGTACCCTAGTGGCTGCAGAATACGTTTTAATAGTCATCGGGCATTTGGGTCGTGCCCCCAGTCTATCCACTTCATCCCCATCATGGAGCAGACTGAAATCAAAGGTGAAATCATTAGTCGAAACATTGCTCACGTTTAAGTCCTTACTGCGAGATACCAGGTTACCATCCTCAGCATATTGCGCCTGTCCATTAGGTATATCAATCTGCGTACTACAATCCACCCGGTTAACGGTATGAAACTGTTTAACTACATAACTAGATCCTTCAGTGGAAGGTAAACCCTCCTGAGCATCCATTGGCTTGTTCGCCTCACTTGGCGGCTCCCCCTTCGTGTCGCCATTAGCTTTGCTCACCTCACGGGTTTGTAGGGCTGCCAAGGTATGACCAACAAGTTCAGTTAAGCGGAACATTTCCTCTTTTAATAAAGAAACATCAGACCGAATTTTGTCCATTTCCTCCTTGTTCAATAAAGCCTGAGGGCTGCCGATGCTGCTATCCATACCAAGCCACAACCGATGTAACACCACAAGCAACTGTATAAAAAACACCCACAAATGCCTGGTGTGATAGCTGAGACAAAATGACCAAAACCTCGACTCGAACTAGAAGAATGAATTTTATTGCAAAACAAGACAAAATAACCACCGATATTCACAGGTTAAGCGCTTTCATCTGAATATAAGCAGACTTCCTCAGAACAACAACAAGGTGGATCTGAAATGTTTAAATAGCCTTTTTGGCACCAAACTCTGAAATAGCAATAGCAATTTAAGCAGACAGTACTCTAAATAAGTTGTAACTACTTTTATGCACTGCATTAAATTCACTTAATAAGCTTAATAATCCTGATAAAAGTTCACTTGGTAAAAATAAAATATATATCTAATAAAACATTTATAAATGCTATAACAACATATAACAAACATATTGAATGATGCTGTAAGCATATATATATATATACATAATGCAAGCTATTGAGAGCTATTAAAATGCTATAAGATATATATATATATATATATATATATATATATATATATATATATATATATATATATATATATATGCAAAAAAGAAAAAGTTGGTCAGATTTTCTGAAGTCCTTGATACAATGTAAATAGAAGTGTAACCGATGATGAATGCCCAAAAAGTGTAAGAGATATTCACTCCTGTTTGAGAAATTGGTTAAGAGAAATGGAAGATTAACTGCCTGATTCAAGGCAGAGACAGAAGCAACTTTGGGGTGGAAATAAGGATTTGTTCAGAGACAGACTCCAGCTTTGTGAAAGAACAAGTATGGTGATTTGCACAACAAGACTGAAGTTCCAAAATTCTCCTTGCTGAGGTACAAGCCACCTGAAAAAGAGCTTTCCAATTAAGGAACTACAGTTCCTTAGTAGCTGCAGGTTCAAAGTGGGGTTTTGTCAAGGCCTGGAGTAAAACAGGAATATCCCAAAGTAGAAGAGGATCCCTAAGGAGAGAGTACAAGAAAAATACCCCATAAAAAGGCTTGGATTTTTTCATGAGGCAAGAGGAGTCTGGTCCTCATCAATGAAATTTCGATATAGCTGCCCAACTGAACTTCATTGGTGGAGTAGCTAGCTGTGCACAAAAAAGATCCTCATCTGTATTAGAGTCCTCAGGAACATCCACATCATCCTGCCTACATCCATCTTGTATAAACTCCTCAATTTTTGTACTGACTTGAAGGAAGAAGCCCTTAAGGGTGGCCTGGATGTGTTATGAATGTTCCTCTCTGAAGAACTGGAGAGTGGAACCAAGGGATGGTTGGCTCTGGGGAAAATCTTGGCTCCACTATCGGTGAGTGGTGAATGGATCCAAATGGGCTCCAGCCCAGATGAGAATGAAGATGAAAACGCAAGATGGAGGAGGCAGGAAGAAGGCTTTTAAGAACCAATTTTAACTGTTAGTGCGAAAGGTGCACAAACCACAAACAGAATATCTGTATTAAAGACTTCACTTATCTGAACAATTTAAAGAATCTTTGTGAAAAATCACAATACTCTGAGCCTTGGAAACCACATTTGGCTATCTCAAGTACCAAATGAGCTCTATGGAGCTGCTAGGGCAGATGGGAATTATGGGTAGAGGAGGAGTCAAGTCTGAGAGGTGCTGAGAAAGACATAATTGGACCTCTTAAAGTTTTAATATGTAGTAGATAAGAAATCCTACAATAATATGAAATACTAGGAAAAGCAACCATCTTGGATCCAAAACTCAACATGTTTGCATTAAAAGATGAGCAACTTACAAAACCATGTAGAGGAGAACTGGATGTAAAACTAGAGTAGTTAATTAATAAAATTAAAGCAACAGATGACTGTTGTACAGACCATGGCACAGGCATAGATGTGTTTTCTTGGGGGGGGGGGGGTCTTAGCAGTATCCTTCCTTATCAAAACTATCAGAAAATATTTGGATGGTGGTGGATATTCTGTGCCTAGTGAACAACTTTAAAGTGAAAGTGGAAACGCTATAATTATGAGAGGAGTATGTCTAAAACCTTATGTTTACATGTTAACATTCATCAAAACAAATTACAACCTGCATAAATTACAGTAACTTACAGACAATGATTACCTGGTGATCAACAGCTGCTCAGTTGCAAAACAGTACTGTTCCATCTTGCAGGCATCTATTTCATGGACTTCAGAATGCAAGGATTAAATGACATCTGCATTCAATTTTATATGCACATCAAGGAAAATGATCATGTAATAATATGTAATATAAAACACAATATTACATATTGTTATATGGTCCACTTATGTGTTACACTGAATACAAAACACCAGTTGTATTGTAGTTCATGGATTACTTCAACAAAAGGTGATGCTACCTTCATAAAATGTCTGTGATTATTTTGACTGTACTACTGTGCACTGCACCAAAACTCAACATGCAGTGGTTTGCTTTTGGATGTTGAGTTGGTCAAGAATTGTAATTTGGGAAAATATAGTATCAACATCTACAGAAAACCTACTTTTTCCAACTCTTACCTCCACTATACCAGTTGACGCCCTAAACATTAACAAAGGTCAGTAGTTAAAGGCCAGCTGGTATGACTATCTAGAATATCAGAAACAGAGACCTTTATAGTGGACATTGACAAGGTGCTTGAAATGTTTAATAAGAAGAGTACACCAGTGAGCTCTTAAAAGAAATTTCAAATGAGGTAATGGTTAAAAGAGAAGGTATTTACAGACATATATTAAATAATACAAGTGTAGTTGAAAGTGATAATCATATGGCCTTAAGTGAATTTAGAAATTCAAATAATGGCAGATAGAAATGGTTTATCTCTACTTATAGTTTAGATAGTTATAATATTATAGAGTGCATTTATAAAAATTGGAACGTTATTATATTACACCCTCAGTTAAAAGAAAAAGAAGGGGAAAGACCCTGTCATGTTTTTAGAATGAATATGACTTTTAAAAATTATTTAGAGCCAAAGACACAAGAGGATGGTGAGAAAATGGGTCAAAAACAAGGGACCTTAAAATGTGGTCATTGCACCCTGTGTACACATATTTGTACAATTAACAATTTCACTATTAGGGTTACCATTTATAAAATTAAGAGTCATTATTTTTGTTGTACAAAAAATGTGGTGCATCTCCCTCATTGCCAGGAGCGTGCTGCTTTTTACGTTGAGAAAACCTACAGATGTTTTAAAGATGGAATATATGAGCATATACAAGATATAAAACAAAAGTACAAATGCATTGTACAAGCATATCGCCACTTTCTCAACTCAACAAGTTTAAGCTTTTAATTATTGATCAAGTAAAATCTGAACCTCAGGGTTGGATTATTTCTGAACATCTTGACTCCTGTGAACTTAAATGGCAATTGAGGTTAAATGCTGTCCACTATCCAGGATTGAATGATTCTTGCTACATCAACCCTATTTTAAAATTGAAATTTTATTATGGTTATTTGGCTGGTGGATGAAAAGATGTGATTTTGAGGGTGTTACTATTTTAAGCTGTTTAACGTAAGTTAATCAGTTCTGAAGAAGTTCTGGTACGATAGAACAAAAGTGGTCAACTCCAATTTTGTTTAATGAACAATACTTTGTTTGCTGTTGGTTGTTGGATTTTCGCTGAGCACTGCTACAGGTGTTGGCATTTGCCATTTCTCATAATGTGAAAAAATAAATGCAAAATACCATTTTTATAAAATGATGGTAACATTGTAAAACAGCAGTTGCACTTTACCAGTACTGTGCACTAAAATTTATGTGCTGGAATATTAATGCTGAGCGAACATTCTTGCACTATATCAGTATAAGTTAAATAAAAATCCAAGTGAATTAAGATTATACAGTGTGCTTTTGCCAGAAACAAAAGTTATGTTCTCACCATAAAGACAGATCCACATTGTCTAATTTTCATCCGGTTCAACTATGGGTTGTTGAATCCAATTGGATCCGACCTAGGCACTGATCCTGAAGCTTCTTTATTCCAGGGAGCTGACTCCTCCTCTACTCTTAATTCCCTGAACTCTACTTCAGTACCTCAGATCGTGCTTGCCCTCATGTATTACACCAAAATGCCAATACATAAAATATATAACTAACTCCAGAATATACCTAATAGAGGAGGGTCAGGTTATGGGGGAACTGGCAGCAAGGACTGTTCACAGACAGGGAATGCCAAAGTCAACCCAATCACCAGAATCCTATTAGTGAAAATTTGGAAGGAGCATGTGGGAGGTATGTGGAACTGGATGAAAATCAGACAACATGGATCTATCGTTATTGTGAGTACATAACTTTCGTATGTAATGTTGTCCATTTTCATCTGATTCAACTGTAGGACAGAGTCCCATGCATATAGACCAAGGTGGCATCAAGGAAGGGCATTTCTGAAGATGGTGGAGCCAAAGGAGGAATGTGATCTAGACTGTTCATCCAGTTTATAACGAGAAACAAAGTATACACTGTTTTAGTTAATATATATTTTTTTTAAAACAAGAAACATCTTTATTAAATTATCACTTATGAATAGGCAATCATACATTTATATAAATTAAAACAATCCATACTGACACAATCCAAGCTGCAAGCGTTTTACATCACAAACCATTTTGACATATTCTCAGTTGCAAATATTGTACATCACTTATAATCTACCTAATCATTGCCAGTCAAACCTTACATAGCTCATTGAAGCCTTCCTTCTTTTAAATCTCATTCCTCCCTTGTATGTATTGTTTCCACAATTCTCATTTTCCCTATGTAATTTGCTCCTACCCTTTTTTAAACATCCCAATTCCAGTTATTTTATCTCTGTTACTATATTCACTACTTCTAGTACAGCTGGTTTAGACTTTGATTTTCATTTTCTAGTAATTGCTTTTTTGGTTGCCACCATAATTAGGCTCGGCAAAGCCTTAATATGTCTAGGTAATTCCAATTCTGTATCACAGCTCAGAAAAATTATGTGCCTAGTTATACCAGTTTGCTCACCCAGTTATCTCCAACAGAGTAGTTTGCAGGGAATCTTTAAAGTCTGCTAACTCACTACACTCCCAAAAAATATGCTCCCAATTACCTCTTTCTTCCCCATAACACCTCCCAAGATTTGCTGGCTAACCGAGGAAAAATTCTCTGGAATGTACCTGGGGTATAGAAAATATCTATGTAAACATTTCCAAGCAGAAATCCTAAATCTTCTACATTTTGTGACATATTTGGGAGGCATACATATAGCCCCCATAGTTTTTTTGTGAATTGCTTATCCAATCTCTCTTCCCTATCCTTTCTAACCTCCTCTGACCGATTCATAGTTATCATGTAATATTTTATATGCTCTCCTAATTATTCCTGTTTTAATGGCAGGTTCTGTTCTAGGTTCTACTAAAAACTCTACCAGTGCTGGGGAAATGAGATTCTGCCGATAGGGATGACTGCAATTAGGGATACTGACAATAGGCAAGAATGAGCTGGAATTATCAAAGAGGTCCCCACCCCCTATTTCTTTTTCTTTGCCTCTAACCTGCAGTCCAAATAAATTCCTGGCATCTTCCAATTCTGTTACCTTTCCCTCTCTAGTTATTTGCTCTCAATACCTTGGTCCTTTGCAAGTCTTTTCCAATAAATTCCAGCAGTCATCCCGATCGGCAGAATCTCATTTCTCCATTCATGTGTTGGCTTAGTTCTTAGAATACTTTGTGCTACTTTATGACTAACATTCTGCATGATTATTCTTATTCTACTTAAAGATCTAGATCCAAAATCACAGACTCTCATTGTTTCTTGAGCTTCCCCCATTTCATCATCATCCCTTTTCACTTTGAATTACAGGCTTCTGCTTGTGCTATGTATCAGAGCCTTAACTGTGTAGCTCTGAAATACCCCTTCAAATCGGGTAATCCCTATCTATTGGAAAAATCCTCTTATCTCAATTAACTCTTGCCGTCTTTCCCTCCCAAATAAAATTCTTCAGCTCTTTATTAATTGCTATCCACAACTTCTCCTCTGGTTGATAAAAAATATGCCTGACCAGTATATAAGACTAAAAACATTTTAACTGCTTGTATCTTACTATCCATATAACAGAGCTTCCAATTTCTCAGTTTTGTATTATCTTTTTAGTCTCTTCCCACATATCCTTATAATTTTTAATCTATACTCCTAAGTACTTACTTTTATCATGTCCCCATAAATATGGATATTGATGAACCAATTTGCGTGTGGGTACATAAAATCTATTTCCTTTCTTTTAGCTTCATTCATTTTGTACCCCAAAAAGATCCGAAACTGCCTCAAAAAATGTTCCACAACACTGTAATCTCTCTTTCTGGTTTTGTCAGGTATAAAATATCTGCAAATAGCGCCAGATTTTCTTGACTACCATGCCAATTACATCCTTGAATTTTTGAGTCTCTTATTTTCTTTGCCAGTGGTTCTAAATATAATGCAAACAACAAAGGGGAAAGATGACAGCCCTGCCTGGTTCTTCTGCCCAAGCAGAAATTATCAAAGAGGTCCCCACCCACTTTAATTTTTGCCTCTGATCCCTCATGTATCCTCCTAATCAACCTTATAATTTTATTGAGGAATGCGAATGCTTCCATTGCCTTGCTCATAAAGTCCCAGATTACTCTCTCAAATACTTTCTCTGCATCAAGATCTACCACCAACAGTGGTATTTTCTTACATTTTGCTTCCCTCTGGATGTCAAATGTTTGCCTCCCATCCACAAAACCACAATGATTCATATCAATTTTAGCATCACTTTTGCCATTCTTTCAGCCATTACAGGCAAACACTTTATAATTATGAGAAAAAGCATAAAATGGAGCAGAATAAAATGATGGCTAGCAGTTAGAAATGTAAAATGTCTTTAATAAAATCCAAATGTAAGCACTTTCACAGTTACAAAGACTGTTTCTTCAGATGATACTATTAGTCAAAACCTTCATCCCCTAAATACACTGCTTAACATTCAAATGCACTGCCTTCCTGATTGCTTGTTACACATTTAAAGAAACACTACCATTGCTACTGCAAAAACAGCTAGTACTAAATACATTTACTAAACCTAGCTGCATTCAATGCTGTATAATAAAATATGTAGCTATAACCACATTACCTATTTAGTATATGTATATATACAATATATAAATTATGTATAAACCTATAAAAAATATAGATATATAACAATAATCATGGTTTAGGATTGAAATGGGCCTATATGAAGCTGGATCTGATGGATTATTACCCTCTTTTGGTATTACAGTTTTCTTCTAGGATGTTTGTACTTCTATTCTTAAAATACTGCTAAACAAAACCTTCCAGATCTTTATTATTTTTTTTCCCTCTTAGCTTCCAAACTTCCACAGGAATACCATCTATTATTGGGGACTTTCCTGTAGACTGGTTGTACATCACCATTTTTATCTCATCTCCTCCTATCTTGTTAGTAGTTGAGCCTCATCTACCTCTAACCTTGGCATTTTTCATTCTTCCATAAACATTTCCTTTTTTATCTTTTCTTGATTTCCATATTTCTCTGCTTTATACAGACTGTCATAGAATTTCTGAAATAATTTCTAATACCTCTACAGGATCTCGTTAACTTCCTTTATTATACCCTAAAGTTGGTGACAGCTCTTTCAATTTTCTGTTGCCTGAGTCGTTGTGCTAAATGTTTTTGTGCTAGAGATATCAAAAAACAGTTGCTTAACAGCAATACTTCTAAACCCTTGCATATTGAGGAAATACCTCATTTTCTGTTTAGCATTCTACAGTTGCTCCTCCTCCTCTTGTTCTGCGGGATTCCTCCTATTCTGCAATACTTTAACATTTATCAGTCCCTCTAAATAATTCATGTTGCTTCTCAACCATATCTCTCTCTTATTTCCATCATATTTTTAAACTCCACTTTAATTTTATCCCACTCCCTATCTACAATGGATATAAAAAGTGTACACACCCCGGTTAAAATGCCAGGCTTTTGTGATATAAAAAAAATGAGACCACAATAAATCATTTCAAAACTTTACCCACCTTTAATGTGACTAAAACCTCCACAATTCAGTTGAAAAACAAGCAAATCTGTTGGGAAAAAAATAAAAAATGTACAATACGTTGGTTGCTTAAGTGTGTACACCCTTAAACTAATACTTTGTTGAAGCACCTTTTGATTTAATTACAGCATTCAGTCTTCTTGGGTACACACCTGTCATCAATTAAAGAGACTCTGATTAACCCCAAATAAAGCTCAGCTGTCCTAGTAGGATTTTCCTGGCATTTACTCAGTTGCTTGCTACAGCAAAAGCCATGGTTCAAAGGGATCTCATTGTTGAAAAGCATCAGTCAGGAGAAGGGTACAAAAAAATGTCCACAGCATTGGATATACTATGGAACACAGTGAAGACAGTTATCAGAAAGTAAGGGACAACAGTGAGATTGCAAAGAACTGGATGTCCCTCCAAAATAGATGAAAACTGGTCAAGGAGGCTGTCAAGAGACCTACAGCAACACTGACGGAGCTGCAGGAATTTCTGGCAAATATTGGTTGTGTACTACATGTGACAACAATCTCTCATATTCTGCATATGTCTGCACTATGGGGTAAGGTTGTAAGACAGAAGCCTTTTCTTACACAGAAAAACACCAGGCTCAGCTAAAATTTGCAAAACAATACATCAAGTCTCCCAAAAGCATGTGGGAAAATGTGCAATGGTCTGAGAAGACCAAGGTTGAACTTTTTGCCCACAATTCCAAAGGTATGTTTGGTGAAAAAAACACTTCACATCACCAAAAGAACATCACACCATGGTGAAGCATGGTGGTGGCAGTATCATGCTTTGGGGTTGCTTTTCTTCATCTGGAACTGGAGCTTTAATCAAGGTGGAGGGAATTATGATCAGTACCAAATACCAGTCACTTTTGGCCCAAAATCTATAGGCGTTTGCTAGAAAGATGAAGAGGAATTTCACCTTTCAACATGACAAAGACCCCAAGCTTACATCCAAATCAACAAAAGAATGGCTTCACCAGAAAAAAAAAATAAAGTCTTAGAATGGCCCAGTCAGAGCCCAGACCAAAATCCAATACAAAATCAGTGCTGTGACCCGAAGAAGGCTGTGCACAAGAGATGGCCTCACAATCTGACAGATTTGGAGTGTTTTTGCAAGGAAGAGTGGGCAAATATTGTCAAGTCAAGATGTGCCATGCTGACAGACCCCTACTCAAGAAGGACTGAATGCAGTAATTAAATCAAAAGGTGCTTCAACAAGGTATTAGTTTACAGGTTTGCACACTTATGCAACCAGCTTATTGTACATTTTTTTATTTTTTATATTTTTTCCCATAACAGATTTGTTTGTTTTTCAATTGAATTGTACAGGTTATAGGTCACATTAAAAGTGGGAAAAGTTTTGAAATGATTTATTGCAGTCTCATTTTTTATATCACAAAAACCTGGCATTTTAACAGGGATTTGTACACTTTTAACATCCACTGCATATTTTAAGAAGAAATCTCTATCTTCTTTAATAGCTCCTGAACAATTTCCAAGACCTATTCCTTAAATTCCTCTCTTTTCAACAGATGGGAAAGTGCCAATATCTTATTTCATACCTCTGTGTTTTATTATTGGTGCATGATCGGAAATAGTTATTGGGTGCATATCATGACATTCAATTAAATGCACATATTCCTGTGAAATGTAAATTCTGGTTAGCATAGCCCAGTTTTTGTATCTTTGGGAATAATATATAAATTCATTCCAAACTCCTAGTACCAAATTTGAAATGTAAATTCTGGCTAGCATAGCCCAGTTTTCATATCTTTGGGAATAATATGTACGTTCACTCCAAACTCCTAGTAGTGAATTCGCATCTTTCATGCCAAATATTTTCATAGATTTCTTCAAAAGTCTACTTTCCCTTCTGGGTGCCCAGACACATTTTCACTGCTGCAAATCAAATTCCAGTCCTCAGCTATAAGGAATATTCCTTGCTGAAAGCCGATTATTTTTCCCAGAATTTTCTTCAGCTCCATTATAGCAGTTTTAGATGGAATATAAATGCATGCCAATGCAATCCTCCTCCCTTGCTCATAGCCTCCTAGTACTACAAATCTACCATTATAATTTTTATTCTTTTCCATTATTGGAGCTCCTCTTTTTCTTTGCCCCAGGTATTCAGCTGAATAACTATCCTTAAAACTTTTTTTTTTTTATCAAATTCAGATGTTCAGTTCTTTCCATGTGTGTCTCCTGTAGCACAGCTATTTGCACTCTACGTTTTATACATTTCACCACCCTTTCTTTTTTGTATTTATCTGTGAGACTACTGACATTTAAAAACAATACAGAAAGCATCATTGTATTGTTATTATTCCCACCTTTTATGTATAACAGCTTTTTTGTTAAAGTTCTAGTTCTAGCTTTTTTGTTGCATGAGCACACTGGCAGGTTGACCTTTTATACAGTTGTTTCTTGTCATATCCATTGGAGCCTATGTCACATCTTACAAAACTTTTTGTTTTATTGAAAGCCCTCAAAAAAACACACACACAACCCAATACCTCCCTAAAACCTATTAACTTAATCTTAGCACACAAAACTATGTACATATTCAAATGCTGAAGTTTTACCCTCCTAACAGGAACAAATGCCCCAAACTAACAGCCACTTAGGTTAAAACCCATGGTGCAACATGTGCTTTTACTAATTGCTGTCTGGTTTTGTCTTATCTTTATAGCTCTCCCACCTGGGAAAACACCTGAATGCTTTCAGAAAACATTATCTCCTAGTCAATTTCTCTCTTTTTCTAGCCAATTTCTGTTTATCAGACTGTAGTTAATTTCTCTATCAGATTATCTGCATGGAAACGTGAGGACCAGATACAGAACTGCTAAGTTTACTAAGTGTAGATCAGAGCATGTGTATGTACCTTTAAGAAGCATTTCCAAATGTAAGCATGTGTATATATATCTAGTAACCAGTCACAGCAGTTAAGATGAATGGTTCCACACAGAATAAAATCCAGCAAGTCAAAGAAATAATGAAACAGCAGAGAACCAAATCACAACCAAGGACAGCAGCATAAAATCTTTGATTGTGAGCGGTTTCACAACTGTAAGAAGTGCTTCATCAGACAATCACTTCACATTCCCTCCATATTTAAACACCAAACCAATAGAATGACAGTCCATTAACTATTTAAATTTCCAGTTTTCAGTAAGAATACCTGAAAACAATATAAACATCAATGTCAAACATCCTTATAAAATGTGTGTATTAAATAACGTGACAAAACATTAAACATTTTATATATATATATATATATATATATATATATATATATAGATATAGATAGATAGATATATAATCTAAACATCTGTCTGGCCTGCAACACAGGCTTAACAGAGATTTTATCATTTAGCCCCCTCCCTCTGGTGGCTCACATTGTAATAATGCAATTTAATTCATATATTTCTGTTCTGTTCCTCACATTACCCCCCCATTGACACATATGAATGACTTCAGCTACCATGAATTTAAAATTGTATGTAGGACCACTCTAGGTAACATGTCTTGCAAGGGCATTTGTGCGCATAGCATTACTTATGTTATGTGTTCACTAATCTGATCTCTTAGCCTTCTATCAGTCTTACCAATATAAAACGGTGAACATACCTGGCAATAAGCAAGGTATACCAAATGGGATGAATTACAATCAGCATGCACCTTAAACTCTAGGCATCTCTGAGTGTCTGGATGTACAAACTTACTAGTAGTATCTAAGTAAACACAATAGTTACACTTAGAACATAGATATGTACCCATAATCGAAGGAATACCAGATGGGGGATCAGTGGGTTTTGGATAACATAAGTAGTTACGTTGCCCAGTGTAGTTACATTGTTAACAGAGAAAGTATCCACTTAGAGAGTAGAAATACTACTGTTTTGGGTAAAGAATATAGTAACTGTGACTCTAGCGGATTAGTGTACTTAGCATTATGTCAATCCTGCCAAGCATTTTATGCCGGTAAATCTGAATGTAAGCTCAGGAAAAGAATTTATGAGCACGTCTATGACATTTCAACTAACAAGGAGACTAATGCTTTATATAAACACAAGTAAAAATGTATTAATGCAAAGTACAAGTTTTTTTGTCATTGAAAGTGTGAAAATGGATGGTAGGGGTGGTTTATGGGAGGAGACCTCGGAATACAGGGAGCTATGGTGGCAGATCACCCTTCAAGCTAACAAATTTCCAGGGTTGAATGACCACATTTCGATAGCCCCTGCCATTAAATTAAGGTCTGCTAAACTGTAAGTCATTGTCTCTCCCAATTAGGCATGTACTGGAATTATGGAATAATGTTTTTTTTAACATTATCTGTATTTTTTGACTGAGGATTTTACACTTGTTTTTCTTCCTTTAGAACAATGGTGTTTTTAAGTATTTAAATATATGAATTAAGTATTTAAATATATGAATTAAAACAAACATTTATATATATAATGTATGTATTTTAAATATTCCCCAACATGAAATACATATAACTTTTAATAGTGAATGGGTTTTTAGTTGCATTTCTGGTAAACACCACTAGATGGAGCTTTATGTCCGTTTAATATGAATTAATATGAGTGTTCTTAGCAATTGATTTTTAACATTCCTAATATTATTTTATGAAGTTTATTACTGGATTTTCATTTTATATTTATTGTGTTTTTGAGACAGGGATTATGTTTCATATTAAATTAATAAATGTATTTTCTGATTTTGTGCACTTTTAAACGAATACCCTATAGGAACTTACAGTCATTTGTCTATTAACCCCTGTATAAATTAAGTCAGCTCTCTCTCCTTGTGATAGGTTAATTGATGGAATTTTTGTATTGTAGGCATTATAAAAGCATTCTGATAGGATTCAGTCCACATTTGAAGAAGTAATTGAAACAAAAACAGTGTGTGTACAGCGTTAATGTGTGTCTTGTCTGCTGAATAAACTCGTGATTTTGCACTACTGTGTGGCATCTCTGTTCCATATTCAGGGTACCTGTGGACTTCTTAGTGATTTTTGGTGCCTTGGTGTACGTTTTTTTTTTTTTTTTTTTTTTTATGTATTATGTTATCTAATCGTTTGTCTGGCCTGTAACACAGATTTTATCATTCAACCCTTTCCCTCTGATGGCTCGCATTCTAATAATCCAATTTATATCAGATATTTCTGTTCGGTTCCTCATGTCACCCCCCCCCCCCCATTCACACATACAAATGGCTTCAACTACAACTAAACTAAAATTGTGTGTAAAATAATTCTGGCTAACATGTCTACCAAGTGCAGGACAAGTGAACTGAAGTTATTTGTATGTACTGTAATGCTTCACAGGTTGGTACTAGGCTATTGGCCCTAGGGCCTATACAAGCCTAGCCATAACAATTTCCTGGATATTTCTTCCCACAATATTTACTTCACTGGACCCCTGTCGAACAGGGCGACTGACATTATCCCCAGGGTGAATTTCCTATCTCCCATCCAATCATCAAGGTTCCTTTTGAAGACGGCCAAGGAGGCGCTCTGCTTGACATGTATGGGCAGTCTATTCCAGAGTATGGGGAGTCTCTTAGTCAGGAACCTATCCCTCCAGCATGTTTTGTTCATTGTGATGACAAAGTTTAGATCCCTGGAGCATGTGGTTCTGAGGGATTGGGATTTCTTTAAGTGGAGCATGTCTAACAGCTCAGGGTTTGACATGGCTTTGTATGTTAAGCAGAGATCGCCTCTGAGTAGACGATATGCCACAGAGTATAGCTGGAGTTTTTTTTAGACTGTCAACATATGGCATCTGCTTTAGGCATGTGATTCTTTTAGTGAGGTATTTCTGTGGCCTTTCCAGCTGTTGCAGATGTCTTGTGAGGTACATACCAAACAGGGCATTATACTCTATAATGGGCCTAATGAGGGATGAGCACAGTGGGACAATGACCTCTTTTTTTCTGGAAGAAAAGCCCTTGGTGATGAGGTGTGCCACATAGGATTTCCTGTTGTGGTGATGTGGTTATCGAAAGTGAGACCACTGTCCACTTGTGTCCCTAAGTCTCTCATTACACTTTCGATGTTTAATGTACTGCCACCTATGTGGTAATTCATGGGTACATGTTTTTTTCCAAAGGGGGTAACTATAGATTACTTGGCATTAAGCTTGAGCCCATGGCTCTTGCACCAGGCATCATTTCTATAAGGCCCTTTTGTAGAATATCCACATAATTTGGGGATTCAATAATGGCTCCCAGTTTGCAGTCATCTGCAAACATTGTTAGCCAGAGTCCCTTAGTGTTGGCCTGTACTTCAGAGAAGTAGACGCCAAACAAGAGTGGTCCCAGGAATGAACCCTGAGGTATTCCACTTGTCACTTGTCTGGAGCTAGATTTGGAGTTGGCTACTTTTAGGGATTTATGCCCAGCTTAGTAAGTTTATCTATGATTCCAGAGTGGGGGATGGTGTCGAAGGCCTTGGCGAGGTCCAGATAGGTAATGTGGACCGCCTTACCCTCGTCCACAGCTCTGGAAACTGATTCAAAGAAGTCAATCAGATTCACGAGACAAGATTGGCCCTTCACAAACCCAAACTGGGTGGGGTCCAGTGTCTGAAGGTTGCCAATGTCTAACAAAGTTCCATGATAATGAGTTCCATGCCCTTGCAGATCAGGCTTGTCAGACTGATGGGACGGTAGTTCCCGGGACCCCTTGTGGAGTGGGATAACTGTAGCTGTGTGCCACTCAGTGGGCATGAAGCCTGAGGTGAGGCTATGATTAAACATGACACTTAGGTGAGGTGCCAGTTCATTTTGTAGTTCATGTAGTACACAGCCAGGGATGTCATCTGGTCCCATGGATGCTGTATTCTTAGCTTTGGAGAGTGCGGTTTCTACCTGTGTGGCTGTGATTACCGGAATTTAGCAATATTTTGTTATTGAGAGGAGGGTTGAGGGGGTGAGAGGAGGGTGAAGTTGGCACTAAATCTATCTACCAGGATATTGGCAATATCCTTGGGATCAGTATATTCAATGCCATTTTGTTGTAGCTCAGAGCAGATCTGAGCATTGCCATTTAGATTCTTGACATAACTATAGAAAGCCTTGTGGTTGTCTTTGGAATCTTTGGCAATTTTATTTTCATAACTAGCTTTTGAGGATTTTATGAGGGATCTCGGCTTCATACTGAAACTGGTGGGGGGAGTATTTTGCATCCTGGGATTTTCCTCTTTTATGCAACAGTTTCTTTCTTCTGTTGTATAGTTTGTTTATAGCAGATGACCACCAGATTGGCTTCCTTTTTTTGGAGAAGAGCGTCTTGGTTCTATTTGGGATGGCATGATTCATGCACGAGTGGATGTGCTCATACAGTGCCTTAGTGTAGGATTCTGCAGTCAAACTTTCAGATCCCGTCTGCATGGGTGCCATGAAGTTTGTCACTTTTGAGTTCAGTAGCATGAAGATGGCTTTGGAGAATTTACTGGGGGGGTGGGATGTGGATGTCAAGGGTGATTTGCTTATGGTCAGACCTGACCACTGGTGTGGAGCATCTATCTCCCATGTTGGTAATGACCAGGTCTAGGATATTGGAGCCCTTAGTGGGACAATGGTTTAGTTGATCCAGGGTGTTGGAATTTATGAATTCCAAGAACCGTTGGGAAAAGGAGTTGGTACCCGAGTAGCTTTCCCAGTTAATGGCAGGGTAGTTGAAATTGCCCAGTATTAGGGTGTTTGGTTGTATCTTAATATTTTACAGTATGTTTAGAAAGATGTAGTGAGAATCTTGGGGCATGGTGGGGGATATGTAGCAAGCTACAATTTGGATTGCAGTCTTACCTAGTGTTAGTAGCACCTGGAGAATTTCAGATGCATTGTATTGGGCAACTAGCCTGGAGGTGTGAACATCCTTGGTGAATATGGACACTCCTCCACCTTTAGTGTTTCGGTCTTGGTTTTGTGGCCGAAAAGTGTGGTAGGAGTTGTAGCCTGGTATTGCAGGGGTGCTCTCTAGAGCCTTGAACCAGGTCTCAGTTACTGCAGAGATATCAATGTTCTCCATTTCTAGAAGTGCCTCGAGAGAGTGCATTTTGAGGTTTAGACTTCTAGCATTGAGTAGCATTACCTTCAGATTTTGCATGCTTGTATCTGTTACGGTGGTGGTTTTATCCTTTGAACCTTGCCTAAAAAAGGCACTATAGGGGTGGCAAGAGCTTTAGCCAGTAACCTGAACCCCAGGGGTGACAGGTGCAGACCATCGCTGGCAAAGCGTCATGGTTTGTCGATCACATCTTCCAAGGCAGATACTAAATCCTCTTTGAATGACACCAGAAGCTTAGCCAATTGTTGAAGTCAAATCATTTTGGCCTTATACTGTGGTATCATTCTGGGCGAAGGCAGGATGCTACTCAAAGCTAGGGTCATACCTGCCTGGGCCACATGATCCAAGTGCTCTTCCATGTCTCTTTTCATGTAGTCCAGGGAGGTACGTCTCAAGTCATTCACTCCAGAATGGACAATGACAGAGTCATATTTGTACTTGTTGTGGAGTTACTTGAGTGCATGCATTATGTGGCGGATCCTGGCACCCGACAGGCAGCTGACCGTAATTTTCTCCTTGTTCAGCCTGGTGAGTAGGACATCAGTGAGCCTGTCTATAGAGTCACCTATGACTAAAGTGTTGGGTACATTGTCTTGCCTTAGGGGCTGTTGTTGGGTGGCACACTGGTGTTGTGAGCTATGTGTCACTTTGGTTGTGACTGGTGTTTGTGTTTCAGCTTCGGAGGTCCTTGTTGCTTGGGCAGGTTAATGTTAAGGGGCTCCGCATATGTGGGTTTAGTGTTGCTATGTGTGGGTGTTGATGGTGTGGGTTGAAGGGCTATGAGTTGCTTGAGGTGAAGTGCATTTTATGGCTTCATGGGAGAAAGAGTTTGTGGTGAATACTCCATTTATACAACTAGTTTTCTATTGAAGGTTTGTTGATGACCTCTCTGCTACATGGCAGGGCGATGAGAGTTCACTGTTGGCGTTTTATGCTTACATAAATAATACCCCACCTTTTTTGAAATTTGCTATATGTAGGTCCAACCACGAAACAGATTTCCTAGATGTGAAGATCCTAAAAAAATCTGATGGCTATCTTGATGCAAATGACTACATAGGCGGAAACCCATTAAGTACAGAGAAAGTTATTAGGGACCTGCGGACCCAAGTTGATAGCAATCTCTCCTTTGAAAACCACATTGCCAAAGTGGTTAGAAAGACCTTCTACATAGCCCACCTCATCACGAAGGGTTTCACATCTAGATCAAGAGAGGTAATCGTGCCCCTTTATTCATTCTTCATCAGGCCCATCATAGAATACAATGCCCGTTTTGGGATGTATCTTACCCGACACCTGCAGCAATTAGAAAGACCGCAAAAGTATCTCACCAAGAGGATCAAGGGTCTCAAACAGATGCCATATGCTGCTCGGTTATACTCAGTTGCATACCGCCTACTTCGAGGCGATCTATGCCTGACATACAAAGCTATGTCAAATACAGAATTAATGGACATGCTCCACCTCAGTAAATCTAAATCCCTTAGAGCAACACGCTCGAGGGACTTGAACCTCAGCACAGAAATAAATAGAACTTGCTGGAGGGACAGGTTCATAACCCAGAGGCTCCCTTCGCTCTGGAATAGAATTCCAGTTCATGTGAGGCAGAGCACCTCACTGAATCTCTTCAAGAAGAATCTCGATAGGTGGATGGGGGATCGTAGGTTTGTCCCAGGGATTACTCCTGTGTCACTATTAGACAGAGGCACAGTAAACTAAACCTTAAAAAGGGCACAGTATACTCAAATCAAGGGGTGGCGTAAGCCATACAGAATCGGGCTAGGCTAATAATTGCCCCAGGCAGATAGCCTAGTATGAACCTATGCTAGAGTGTTTAGGAAGAAATGTTATAGGAATACATATCTCCAGCGACAGAGTGCACTCTCTACACATACATTTAAGAACATAAGTGGCAGGGCTTACGAGCATCAAGGTTGAATGCTAGTGATGAAGGTCTTCATCAGGAGTTAGATTCATTAAAGGTTAGACTTAAGGAAGGAGGTTATAAAAATCGAGAGATTGATGAAGTGTTAACATTACCTTCCTTGAGGTCTAACAAAGGTAACCGAACTTCTCTGAGAATTACTGTGATATCGTCAATAGGAATAAGGGTTCCACCATGATAAGAATGCCCATCACTTATTCCAGTAACATTAAGCAAATAGAAAATGTAATGAGGAAAAACTGGCATATATTGTGTAGATCCAGATATTGGATCTGTAGTAGGTCAGACACCTAGATTCACATTTAAAAATAAGAAATGATTTAAAAGATTATGTTATCCTAAACCCACTGATCCCTCAACTGGTATTCCTTCGATTATGGGTATATATCCATGAACTAAGTGTAACTATTGTGTTTATTTAGATATTACTAGTAAATTTTTACATCCAGACACTCAGAGATGCCTAGAGTTTAAGGTGCATGCTGACTGTAATTCATCCCACTTGGTATGCCTTGCTTATTGCCAGGTATGTTCATCGTTTTATATTGGTAAGACCGATAAAAGGCTAAGAGACTGGATTAGGGAACACATGTATAACATAAATAATGCTATGAGTACAAATGCACTTGCTAGACATGTTACCCACAGTGGTCCTACACACAATTTTAAATTCATGGTAGTTGAAGCCATTTGCATGTGTTAAGGGGGGGGGACATGAGGAACATTAACAGAAATATATGAATTAAATTGGATTATTAGAATGCGAGCCACCAGAGGGAGAGGGTTGAATGCTAAAATCTCTATTAAGCTTGTGTTACAGGCCAGACAGATGTTTACAGAACATATATATATATATATATATTTATCTATACACACACACATATATATATATACATATATACATATATATATATATATATATATATATATATATACACGTATTTTTTATTTTTATGTTTTGTCATGTTATTTAATGTACACATTTTATAAGGATGTTTGACTTTGATGTTTATATTATTTTAAGGTATTTGTAATGAAAATTGGAAATTTAAATGTTTAATGGACTCTGTCATTCTATTGATTGTTTGGTGTTTAAACATGGAGGGAATGTGAAGTGATTACGTCTGATGAAGCAGTTCTTGTAGTTGCGAAACTGCTCAGAATTAAAGATTTTATGCTGCTGTCCTTGGTCGTGGTTTGGTTCTCCATGTGCATATAAATACTAAGCATGTGCAGGCAGCAGTACCATTTTGAGTGAACAGCCGGAGTGTTGATATGTATGAGTGTGGTAGTCAGTCTGTTTATAAGTTTAACCAAAGTATTACACGACCAGCTCGGATTAATGGCTCATTAGTAAAACCAAATGAAAAAAATTACTGTTATAAAACAAAAACTAGAAAGCTGACACACGGCCAGGTTAAGACAACAAACATTACCTGGTAAGTGCTTTCGCAACTTTTGGTTGCTTCTTCAGACCATCAAAAAGTCACATTGAAAAACACAGTCTTATATATTTAAAACAAACAAAACATCCAATAAACAGCAAGAAGTGATTAAAATCAATATAAAATTAACTGTGCATAATTAGTAAACTTAGTTTCCAAACCTACCAATCACACAAAATTATGCAAACTCTTGTCCTATTAAAATAAGGACCTAAAATCTAGCATTCAATCAGTGAACAGTATTCACAGGAACACAACTGGTTAGATACATACTAGACAGATGTGTTGTACATAAGATGACTGGATGATATTCAATATACATCTAAAAGTATGTGATTGGTATGTTAAACTAAGTTCACTAATTATGCACAGTTAATTTTATATTGATTTTAATCACTTCTTGCTGTTTATTGGATGTTTTGTTTCTTTTAAATTTATAAAGACTGTGTTTTTCAATGTGACTTTTTGATGGTCTGAAGAAGCAACCAAGAGTTACAAAAGTGCTTACCACATAATAAAAGTTTGTCGTCTTAACCTGGCCGTATGTTGGCTCGCTAGTTTTTGTTTTAGAACAGTAATTTTTTGTTTATAATTTTAAGTTACAAAGCCTCATTTCTGATGTGCTTGTGTGTAATAAAGCTGCTTGATCTGAACTCACAAATGTTCATCTGTTTTATCCTGACCAGACGAGTGACATGATGTCAGAACTGGGATTAGAACAACAACTTCTTCGAGCCCTGAGGTGCAGAGTTGAAGGTGACAGCAGACTAAGCAGGTTGAGTGAAAAGGAGCTTACACAAAAATGGGCCAGAAACAAGCTAAATGTAACAAAAACTGCACAAATGATTTGGCAAAGAAAATGAAATGGCACATTTGCAAGGCACAAAAATGTATTATTAAGCAAATGAAAGGCACAAACTGCATTAATTAAACGAAATGTTCAAAATCATGACATTTGATAAAACTACCACAGATATTCATGTGGGGCTCAGAATTACCTTTGGTCTGCATAATGAGCATGTTTAAAGTAAAATGGGCAGAAGAAAAGTATAATCAGCATTATAAGACATTAAAAGAGCATAACAAGCACAATAAAAAAGGGCAAAATTAAGCTTAAAAAGCAAGGTAACCATGTTTAAGTAAAAGACAGTCTTTGGGCACAAACTACTATTTCATATTGACCAAAGCCATTCAAAGCAAAACTAGAGTTGTTCGAAGTATCTGAGTGTATCTAAGCGTTTGCAGAGTGTGTGCTTTACTACGGTGCAATTATTTCAAACAGTTTGCTGTGTGCAAAGTACAGTTATATTGCGAAGTGCAGTCACAGTACAGCCATTTCAAAGAGTTGCTTGCGCTGTGTGCATTTATTCACAGAAAGCCGCCATTTCAAAGTGTTTCTTAAATTGTGCAGTTATTTTGCAAAAGTACAGTCATTTTGAAAGGTTCCTGTGCTGTGTACAGCTTATTTGCAAAGTGCAATCATCTTGAAGTGTTTCTTACTCTGAGCTTTTTCCATTGTGCACAGTTTATTCACAAAATACAGTCATTTCGAAGTATTTCTTACACCGACAAGGAGTGGTTTGATAAAGTACAGTGATCTCAGAGTGTTCTTGCACTACGGAGTCTTACTTGGCAAAGTGCAGTTATTTCAAAGTGCTGGTGTGCTATTGGGCATAATTACAAGTACTGGCATAAAGGTCTGGCATATACATATTTGTGTGTATGTTCGTACATAATTTCAAACACCTTCACTACTATGAGTTGATATGACTGATACATTTCGCAGACCAGTTCCACTTGTGCTTGATCATAATACAGCAGAGAACTGGAGAGTATTTGAGCAGAAATAAGATATTTTCATACAAGCAGCTTTTTCTGACAAAGCTGCATGTATGATGGTACTCATTCAGTTTAACTTAGCTGGGTCAGAAGCTATTGAAAGAGACTATTCATTTGTGCATGCACCAGAAGTATATGCAGAAGAGGGGTCAAACTGTCATATTGTGGTACCGGCTGAATCAAGGGAAGACCGTGAGTGCTTGAAACATAAATTGAGAGATATGTGC
This sequence comes from Protopterus annectens, assembly GCF_019279795.1. Classification (NCBI taxonomy): domain Eukaryota; kingdom Metazoa; phylum Chordata; order Ceratodontiformes; family Protopteridae; genus Protopterus; species Protopterus annectens. The sequence goes on from NC_056734.1 coordinate 622,013,565, forward strand.
AACCCCCAGACAAATGTTACATTACAGAAACATTATTTTATACAAGAGACAAAAAGCTAGGTGAAACTTTTGCTGCTTATATTACTGACTTGCGAAATAAAGCTAAAATGCGCAGATTTGATTTGAAAGATGAGTTAATAAAGGACAGGCTTGTGTGCGGTGTTAATAGTGCTGCTTTGCTTTGTGGCAATGAACTAACATTAAGCAAAGCCATAGAGATTTGTCAAATCCATGAGCTCACAGAAAGGTGCACAAATATGCTTGCAAGTGATAAAGGTGTGGTTTCAGCAGCCTCTAGAGCAAATGTTGACAGCATGCAACACGTGGCAAGCAGAAACAGGCCTAAGCACATGGCAGCTGCAACCCCTGTGGGATTTCTTGGGAGGAGTCATAGCTTTCTAGCAAGTTCCAAGACTAACTCAGTAAAAATGGCTTGCTCAGTGCAGTATAAGGGTGAGTCAGCAAAACCTAACTCAAGTCTTATTGTTAACTGTCGTAGTGGAGCCAATCATGAGTCTAAAAGAGAGAAGTGCTTATCATTTGGTCAGCAATGCCACAAATGTAACAAATTGAACCATTTTCAAATGTTTTGTAAATCAAGCAAGCCTCATTCAGTTAAGAAAGATCACTCAAAAAAGCAATTTGATCATGTAGAGAGCTACAACTCTACTTTCTATGTAGATGTTGAATCAGTGGTCTGTGAAAAAGTTAAGCAGTAGATTTGTTGGCAAAGAATGAAGTATATTGTATCATCCTGATCAATGGTAAACCCACAGAGATCAAAGAAAACACTGGTTCAAAGTGTAATGTAATGTCAACAGAAACATTTGTTAAAGTGAGAGCTGGTGAGGAACTTAATTTGGCCAATTGTGTGAAACTTGTTTCTTATGGAGGTGATGAGATTCAAACCGAAGGCTCGGTAGTGCTTTCATACTATTCAGTTGGGAAAAGTTACAGCTTGTAATTCTATGCAGTTAAAAGACCTGTGCAGTCATTATTAGGTCTCAGAGACAGTTTGAGAATGAAACTGCTTTCTTTTACCAAAGAAGTCCATCATGTAAGCACATGTCCCAGTTCCAGCTTCAGTGATACTATTTTCTCAGAGTATGCTGATGTGTTCGACAACAAGCTAGGCAAACTTCCAGTTGTGTACTCCATGAAAGTAGACCCAAATGTCAGTACAGTGGTCAGACCAGCAAGGAGACTTGCAATAGTTATGCAGGATAAAGTCAAGGTCCAATTAGACAAAATGGTGTAGCAAGGTGTGATTCGTCCAGTCTCAGAACCAACTGAGTGGGTGTCTTCCATGGTAGTTGCTCATAAGAAAAATTCAGATGAAATCAGAATATGCACTGACCCAAGACTTGAACAAGGCATTAAAAAAAAAACTCACCATCCTATGTGTAGAGTTGATGAAATTGCAACCCTCATGCCAAATTCTACTGCTTTTTCGGTCTTAGATGCAGAGATTTCATTATGGCAAGTGATGCTTGATCGCAAATCTTCACTACTGACTACATAAAGTATCCCATCTGGTAGATGCAGATTCCTCAGGATGCCTTTTGGAATAAATTCTGCCAGAAGTCTTTTAGCGTGCGATGGAGCAAACTTTTTCAGGATACCTGCGTGCAATAATAGTTGATTTACTGGTTGGAGGTAATAATAACTTAGAGCATGACAGAAACCTCAGGAAAGTTCTAGACAGAGCGTGTGAAGTGAATTTAAAGCTCAACCCTATGAAGTGAAAATTCAGACTACCAGAAGTTACTTACGCAGGTGATTTATTTACCAGTACAGGCTTACAACCAGATCCTTCCAAGCAAGCAGCCATTCTTGAAATGCCAGCTCCAGGCAATTTCAAAGCTCTACAGTGTTTTCTTGGTATTGTTAACTATTTGGGCAAATTTATCCCTGGCTTTAGTGAGTTGTCAGCTTCTTTAAGAGACCTGACATGAAAATATGTTGCATGGTCACGGTTAGAACGCCACCAGAGAGCATTTAATAACCTCAAACAGCAAACTGTTTATCCACCTACATTGCGATACTATGTCCACAAACCAGTAGTTCTTTTCCTGTGATGCTTAAAGTTCGGTCTTGGTGCAGTTATTCTTCAAGAGGGCAGACCTGTTGCCTATGCATCTAGAACTCTTACCCAAACTGAGATGCAGTATGCTCAAATTGAGAAGGAACTTTCGGCAATTGTGTTCGCAGGTTCAAAGTTCCATGATTATATTTATGGCAGAGCTATCCAGATAGAAACTGACCATCAACCACTAGTCAGTATTTTAAAAAGGCCTATGCACTCCGCTACTGCAAGATTACAAAGAATGATGCTCAAATTGCAAAAGTACAATTTCAAAATGGTCTATACAAGGGATAAACTTCTTTATCCGGCTGATACCTTATCCAGATTTCCCAGAAATACCATGGAACAGCTTGATGTACAGAATTTTGACTGATGTCATGGAAGTGTGTAATTTTTCTACCACAAGACTTGATGAGCTAAAATCATACAAAGACTGATCCAGTTTTTGCAAAAGCTCAACCACTTCATCAATGTAGGATGGCCATCAAAGGAATCCTGTGTACCAGCAGAAGTACAACCTTACTTTCCATACAGAGACGAGATGCTGATGGAAGATGGCATCATTTTCAAAGGTCCAAAAGTTGTTGTTCCTACTTCCTTACAACGTGAACACATTCAAATTTTACATTGTGACCACCCAGGTTCTGACTCTCCCAAAAGAAGGGCGATAGGAATAGTAATTTGACCTTCTCTAGCAAAAGACATTGAGAAAGTGCTTTCTACTTGTGCAACAGTACTAAGCTGCATTTGCAAAAACAGCCACTTCAGCCAAGTCAAATTTCTGAGCTACCTTGGTCAACAATAGCAACTGACATATTTGAGTGGAACAGTCAACATTACTTAGTGTTGTTAGACTCTTATTTGAACTGGTTTGAGATCTATTTGCTACCTAACCTAAAGCCCAGTGCTGTTATTACTAAGATGAAATGTCATTTATCAGTCCATGGTAGTCCACACACAGTTATTTCTGACAATGGTTTTCAGTTTACCAGTCAATTGTTTCAGAGATTTGCTAAAGAGTGGGACTTCATCTATGTTACTAGCAGTCCTGAATATCCTCAGTCAAATTGCCTTGCCGAACATGCAGTACAGAGTTCAAAGCAATTACTGGAGAGGTCAAAGCATGACAATACCGATATTTTCTTGAATTTACTTAATCTCAGAAATATACCCCATGACAATCAACTATGCTCACCTGCTCAGAGACCTCTATCTAGACAAACCAGAACAACCTTGCCTATCAGTTCTAGTTTGTTGGTACCTAATGCTTAAAACAACAGAGCAATCAAAGCCCAACATTTTAAGAAATGCTCTTCTCAGAAGTCCAGCTATGATAAAACAAGCAGATTTCTTTGTTTGTTAAAAGATGTAGAGACAGTGAGGATGCAAAAGGTGAAAGGCTTGGATCAAATTGGTCAAGTGAGAGGTAAATGTACTAAATTGAGATCCTACTTAGTGGAATCTGAGGGTAGAGACAGGAGAAACCATAGACATTATCCTCCTGTATCAGAAACAATATTGCAGTATCGTACCTGTGATACAGACTCTATATCTCAGAGCAACCCTGACAATGTTCATACTGAAGAACATGTCACATTATTCATTCCCGTTCCTGATGATGTCCCAGATGTCCCCAGAGTTGAACATTCCTTGAAGACAGTCCCCATTACTAGATCCAATTCTGACTTATGTTACATGGCCAGGTTGTATTTCTAGATCTAGTGTAAAATACACAGCAACTTGGACATAATTGTTTTATATGTGTCTAATTTTGTAAAGTTGCATGTCAAAAAATTATTTCTGGATACCTGCATGTCATAAGATCATTTCTGTAAATTGCATGTCATTGAATTCTGTCATTTCATATAATGACTATTTCTCAAAGAGGGAAAAGGCAGATCAGTGTGTGTGTGTGTACCTTTAAGAAGCATTTCCAGATGTAAGCATGTGCATATAAATACTGAGCATGTGCATGCAGTAGTGCCATTTTGAGAAAACAGCCAGAGCGTTAACTGTGGTAGTCAGTCTGTTTATAAGTTTAAGTTACAAATCCTCATTTCTGATGTCTTTGTGTGTAATAAAGCTGCTTGAACTGAACTGACGAATGTTGGCCTGTTTTATTCTGAACAGACGAGCGACACTAAGCATATATTTACTTGCTAGAAAAAAGCCTTATAATGTTCAATATTCTTTTTCATTTACTTGCTTTCTCTTAAAACTTACTAGGTCAAGTGAAGGATCTTAATCCAGTCATTCCTCCATGCAAGAATGAGAGCAAGCACATTAATTTTTCTTTTGTCATGCCTTTTTAAGAAGACTTTTTTTTCACACTGCAGTGCCTACATTACTTAAAATTGATCAAGGAGACCGAGAGAAGAATGGAGAAAAAAAAAACAAATAACAGGAACACCTGTTTATCCCCATTACACTTAAAACAACTGAGAAAACTTTACAGCATGCAAAGAAACTCGCACTATAAAAATTGTACTATTAAGAAAAATGTTTTTCTTACAGTTAACTTTCTCCCTCCTCTTCCACTCCCCTAAATATTTTTCCAAACATTTATGACATGAAGTAGGGCATATACGTTAGAGTCCCCCATAAGTCCAACATTACCAGATTTTCTTGTTCAGGCATAGTTCAAAAATATAATTATTGCTTTGTAATCCCACATTTGTCAATTTCCAAGGTACTTGTTTTATTCCTGTTCATCTCTATCTCCCAAATCCTGTCCAGTGTACTCTCAAGTTTTCTAGTCAACTCTTGTGCTCACTTCTTTCTCTCCAGCATTTTCTGTTTAAACATTGGAAAAGATTTCACTGGCACAGTCTCTCTGTGGTCTTCATTACCAGAAGAGCAAGAAGCAGAACCATGCCTCCGAACCTCTTGCTGCATGAAATCTGGACACAGCCCAACAAAATGGGGGGAACAAAGGCCCAAAAATAGGGAAATATTTTAAACATTGCTCTTATAAACTTAGAAAGTTGCTAGAGTAACATGGTTTGTTTTAACATATATTTTCCTGAAGGATTTGAAGTCAGAAAATCAAATGTATACCATTACTTAGTAACTTCAATCGTCAGATCATCTCAGTGATTTGCCAGAAAACCACAAATTTTATGAGGAACAGACCAAAAATATGATCCAAAAATCTGGACTTCCTGTGAAAATCTGGACAGTTGAGAGGTATAAGCAGAGCCTCCTCCTGTTCCACAGCTCACTTTTTGGACAATCTTTTGTATTTTGTCCTTAGCATGTACTTCATCAAAAATGATTTTGTCCCTCCAGGGAAGAGTATTTTGAAGATAGCTGGATACAGCATTTGAATCTCACGCCTACTTCTCGACATTCCCTCAATAATGGAATAAATTTACTCCTCTTCTGCCCAGTGTACAGTGAGTAATCATTCTCCAAATACACTCTGCTGTCCCCCACTTTTAATACTTTGTCCTTCTGCCATAGTTTTGTCAGAATGAATTCTTTCTGTTGATAGGATTGCATCTTTACTATTAAAGGTCTAGGTTGCTTTCTCATAGCCAGGTATGGAGCATACACATGAAGAGTCCTTTCAATTAACAACTCCTGCTGTGGAATACCAGTCGTTGCTTATTTGTGCTTTCATAAAATCAATGCAGTGTGTTCCTTCTGGCTTCTCTGGTACAGCTGAAGACATCAGGTTTTCCATACGTGCTCTGTCCTCTAATATTATTTTTGAAACATCTCTTTTTGAGCAGTCTCATATTCAGCCAGCCTTTTCTTCATTTTGATCTCTGATTTTTGCAGTTTTATCATCTCATCTGAATATCTGCTTACAGCTTCTTCCATTTTCTCCAGCCTTTTGTTTATGTTGATATACTCCATTAGCATTTCATTTATTTTAACCAAGTCTGGGTGCAGTTGCCTTATACTTTCCTCTAAGTTACTGGAAGTCATGTCCGGAGCTTTCACTGCTCTTTGCTGAACAGCTGCACTACTTTTCTCAGTGTTTTTTCCTTTTGTAGCTGATTTTCCTTAAGGCCCTCTGTACTTACTACTAGCCAGTTACTGAAATTTACCCAGAAACACATAAGTCGACTGGCTTTCTCTGCTGAGTTTCTGTTTTCACACTGGGAGAGCTTCAATGAAACCATTACTCAATGTGCAGACATCTTGGAAGTCCTCAAATGTATATACTGTTGCCCAAGTAGTAGCTACATAAATATCTTCAAAGGCTGTTGAAGTAGCTACTGCCATTGTAGAGTCAGCTTTATGTTTAGACTGTAAAGTCCATCTTATTGTAAACAAAGGAAATACAGTTAGATAACCATCTTGACAAGAGTCACCTTTGCCATTATTTTGCCTAGGTTGGGTTCGAGAATCCCAGAAATACCTGGTCTGATTTTCTGAAGGGCTTGGTTCTATGAAGGCAGAATCCCAGCTGATGGTGAGAATGTCCAGCACCTGAAGTGTATATTCACCACTGTTTGAAAATTTTGAAAAAAAAATACTGGTAAATTTATTGACTGGTTCAGCCTACTTTTGGATGCCACTTTAGGAAGGAAAGATGCATTATCTTTAGAGAAACTCGGTCTTTGTGAAAGACCAAATAAGGAGGTTTGCATGAAAATGCTTCTCAGAGATCTGCCTGGCTGAAGTAACAGCAACTAGAAAAACTGCTTTCCAAGATAGGAATTTTAACTCAGCTGATGGTGTCGGTTCAAATAGATCAGTACAGCTTGCAATATGATGGTAATATCCCATGGAGGTACTGGGCCTCTGATAGGAAGTCTAAGAAGAAAAGTTATTTTTAAAAAGGCTTTAGAAATTCTTTAGGAAGCAATGGAGTTATTTTTAGGCTAACCTGAGATAACTGCAATTTGTACTTTGATCACTGAATAAATGGAGCTGCTGTGGAAAAGTTTCAACAAGAATTCTAAAATGGAATGAATTAGCACAGAGAATGGGTCAAAGCCTTTGGCCATGGCCCAAATGGAAAATATTTTCCAATTGCTATGGTATATTTTTGTAGTGGTCTGTTTTTGGGATGCTGAAATGATCTGCATAACCAAAGGGGGAATCCTAGCATCTCTGGCTAATATTAGAACTGGAAGAATCAAGTAGTTAATCTCATAGTCTTAAGTGAAGGAGACAATCTGGCAGGATGTGTCAGAAGATCTCGACAGCGATCCAGCATCCATGGAGAATGTACTAGCACAGGCCACAGGAAGGGTAACAAAGTATGTTGAGGCCAGAAAAGGGCAATAAGGATCACCCTGACCTTGCACATTATCACTTTCTATATGAACTCGTTCATCAATAGCAATGGGGACAGAGTAGAGGAGACCTGGGGGACAACTGTGGACTATGGCATCCTTTGGTGACTTTCCCTGTTGAGGGAATTAGGGCAAAGTAATTACTTTATTTGCTGCTTAGGTAGAAAGGAAACAGATTGCAGCAAGGTTGGCCCCAGTGTCAGAAAATCAAGGTTGTCACTGCTGGATTGAAGAACCACTCATGAGGCATCAGGATAGTGCTGCTCAACTTGTCCACCAGTATTATTAGACAATCCTAGGATATGCATTGCTATAAGAAAGCATCAAGGCATCACCCTTTGTCAACTTCTCATAGCTTCTTGACAAAGAGGATAACAGTGAGCCCTTCTCTGTCGATGCACCAAACCACTGACATATTGTCTGTCTGCACTGATATCACACCACTGGGGAGGACATGCTGAAATGTATACAATGCTAGGAGAACTGTCTAACTCCAGGACATTGATGTGAAGATTGGCCTCTGTTTGTGACCAAGTGTCCTGAACAGTCTTCCCTTTGAAATGTTCCCTCAATCTAGAAGGAATGCATCCATTGTCACTATAGCCACAGGGGGGAGGGGGCTGTAAGGAATGGATGTCCTTGTGTCACTGATGGAGACATTATCCACCAGGATACGGGTCCCATGCAAACAGAGGTAAGGCAAATCTTGGCATGAAGTTGGTGATAAAATCGGGACCACTGCACTACTGTGGTCCACTGAAGCACATGTTAAATCTGGCAAAGGGAACCATGAAGACTGTGGAAGTCATCAGTTCTAGGAGACATAAAATTAGTCTTGCTGGCAGAGTGGGGTGGCTGAAGAACCTGAGTGACCATGAGATGCAAGGAGAGAATCCTGGAGTCGGGAAGTCAAGTAAGCTGTAAGTTTATATCCAGGTGGCAACTGATGAATTCTATCGGCTGAGAAGGCATTAAATTACTTTTGGCAAGAATGACTGCGAAGCATAGAACTTGCAACAGTGGAACAGAAGGTCCTGATCTACCAAAAAATTGCTGGAAGTAGCAGTCAGGAGCCAATTGTCTAGGTACAGGAAGACATGGATCCTTCACAGGCAAAGATGCACTGCTACTGTTGCCATTACCTTGGTGAACACTCTAAGGACTGTGGTGAGACCGAACGTCAGGGCTTTGAACTGATGACTGGCTCCCAGCCAGAAAGGGAGAAATCTCCTTTAACACTTGTGTACCTTGATACAATAATAAGCATCCTTGAGATTAATGGAGCACATCCAACCGTCCTTCCTCAGCAGAGGCAAAATGGACTAACGGGTAGCCATCTGGAACTTCGTTTGTATTACATACTTATTCAGATGGCTCAGTTCCAGAATGGTCCTGAGGTCCCACATTTTCTATGGTACTAAAAAGAACCTTGAGTAGACTATGAATTCTAACTGGTCTTCAGGAACCGGCTGGATGACTATTTTAATAGCAGTTTTGAGATCTCCGCTACTGCCATTTTCCACTGACTGGGTGGGATGTTGTGAAGTTTCATATTTTTGGTGGAGGAAGGGAAAATGGTATATAATTATCACTGGAAATTATGCTTAACATCAAGGAATCTGCAGTTATGTTTTGCCAGGCTTGTGGGCACAAAGACGAGCATCCCTCAAACTGCCTCCAGAGTGTAACAGTTTGGCAAACCTTACGGGTACTGAAAGGGCTTTTTGGTAAAGGGAGCACAAAAGCTCTGGTTTTGTGGTCTGCTTCTGGGGTGACATCTGTTAATGAAGCCTCCTCCTCTGCCATGAGGGGGTCTGCCACCAAGAGTATCCTGGTAAGAGCTCTGTGACTTCTGGAACCACATCTTCTTTTCAGACATTTTAGAGTTGGATCTCTGGGGAGTGGATAAGCAGATTCAAATAGCAGAGACAGTCTAACCATCCTGTTAACTCCTAGTCAAGGTATCCTTAACTTTAGGTCCAAACAAGGTAGACATGTCAAAATGGGGCATTAATGAGGGACATTCTAAAGCTTTCTGAAAAAAAATCACACAGGTGCACCCAGGCATGTTTGTGGATGGTAATGCCAGTGCCTGCTGCTCTGGCTGTGCCATCAGCTGCATTAGAAAGTAGTTACATGGCTATGTTAGAAGTAGACTGTAGGGTAGAAAGCTGGGCTTCCACTATCTTCTGAACATCCACAGGCAGAACACCCAAGAGAGACTTGGAAATCTCCTGGGTCAAGTCTCTCTGAAACTTGGTGACATGGGATAGGTAGTTCAATGCTCAACATCCTTTTTCTCGAAGTGGTCCATGGCCCCAGACTTCCTGTTAAGGGGACAGACTGAGGAGATTTCTTCTGATAGCTCCTCTTTTCTGACCACTGCTACTACCATGGCATCCACCTGTGGACATTTGCTCCAATGTTTACAATCTGCTGGTGCATCTAAGATCTTACCCGGTCTCTTAGGGATAGGCTCCACTGCATCAGGGTCCTTCCAGGCTCATTGAGCCATCAAATCAATGAGTGGATCAATGGGTTCCACCCAGGACAAAAATGAGCTGGCTACAAAGGCTTACAGGAACATGGACTCATCTGGAAAAGGATAATCTCTAGATCATCCACCTCACCGCTTCATCAATTCAGGGAGTTCACTGAAAGTAATGCCTTTGGAGAGGGATCTAGGAGAATCTTCAACTTCATCCAAGTCCGTGTCTTTGGTGATGGACTCTGGAGAAGAGTCTAATTACTTCCATTTTCATGTCTGCTTTCTACAAACATGATCACAGGGGAGAATTGGAAGGTTCTAAGTTAGACTGGGAATTAATGTAGCAAGCAACCTATGAATTCTGTGGAGCAGTCTGTTCCTGTTTAACGGGAAGGTGGGAAGCAGAAGTACATTCTAGTCTGGGTTTGGACAGAATCAAACTGTAAGTAAGCATCTTATCCCTTGCACTTGAAAGGACCCGCTGAAAAGACTTGAAGACTGAGGATGTTACTGGCTCCATCAGACCCCTTCAGTCCACCTACAGAAGATAAGCCTCAGAACCAAGAGGCCTCAACCCCAAGACAGACCTCAGTGCTGACCTGTTGAGAGCAGAGGCACATAGGGGAAGAGATGGCTCCAGCAGCTTCGGTTTTGACCGTTCCCAGAACCATATCATCAAAGCTTTGGCTCAGAGTGTCCTCTGAATTTGAACACCTCGGAAAAGGAGGAAGAAGGGAACCTGCTGAAGTCAAAGTAATCTGTACTACCGGCTCTGGCAAAGGTGCTTATAAAGAATAGGAGGGATAGACTGACCAGCAGTTGGTACGTTCCCAGAGGACAATACCGACAGAACCTCAAGGTGTATCTGCATTCTGATAGACTTCCTCATCATCCTGTCGACATCTTGTTTGGTCAGACTTCTAGATGACTGGGAAGACTATGCCACTGAAGATGGCCTACAATACCTCCTCTCCAGAAGGATTGGTGAGTGCAGTCTGGGACTCACTGGGTCTGGGGAAAATAGAGGTCAAACAAGACATTTACTGACCCAAAGAATTGATGGTTGCAAATGCCCATCAGTCTTTGGATCCGAACCAGATACTAGTTTCTGATCCGGTGATCTCTTATGGGACTTGTTTGACTCCAATTTCTCTTTTTCTTTGGATTTTTCTCTATCCTGTTGACAGTATTTCTTGACTAATTTGTCCGTCTTCATTTTCTTCTGTTTGTCCTTAGCTTTCTTGTCCTTTTTGGCAGGGGAGAAAGTAGTAGCAGATGATGCATTACACCCGGTCTGAAGAAAAAAAGCCCTTGACAATTAACTTTTCCTACATTGTTGAAGGGCCTAGGAGCTAAAGGATGAACATGCCTGACACTAAGTGCTGGGATGGGCAGCTCCCACGTAATAAACACAGAGTGTGGTTCCTGGGAAGGCAGCTCGTGCCCGCACTGTGTACATTTTTTAAACTCTTGCCCATCAGCCATAATTCACAGCTGAGAAAAGAACTCTAGAAAAAACTACCATTACTAAATCTAACACACACCATAAACTAATTGCAAAGCTAAACTAACCCTGTGCTAAGACTAACATTAAACACACAATCCTAAGTTTAACTATGTTGACTAAATGGTCGGAGAGAAAACTTCTCTAGGTAGAGAAGAAGGAAAGCAAAAAAATGCACTCAAAGGATACAGCTTGCAGAAGCCCTTAAAAATATTACGTAATACTTCAGGCAGCAAATGAAATCTGAGGTAATGAAAAGGAGTTCAAGAAATTATGGGTAGGGGAGGAGCCATAGCCCTAGAACTGAAAAGCTTCAGGATCAGATCCAAGAACCCACAGTTGAAGTGGATAAAAACAGACAAAACTGGATCTTATTTGATGTATTAGTAACTATTTGAGTATGGCAAAATACTACACAGAGATGGTCAACTACGATGTGCTATTTGCACACTGGATGCATGCAGGTTTACAAAAAATTTACATTATGCACACTGTATATGGCACATTATTACAATTCCTTCCCATTTCATTGTCATCTCTCTGCTCTTAAAGGACTAACAGCTAATGCAGACCCTTGGCTCAGCTCTTCTGCAAAAGTCCCATATTTGCTCACTGCTGGTTAACACCTATAATGAGAAGAAAAATTGTTTCAAGAAAAAATGGTTACACAACATTTTCTGTTGCCTGAGCAAAACTGCATGAAGCCTCACATTTAAGCTATTTCATTACCAATATACATCAAGCAGCAACTACTTCTTTGCAAGCGATCAGAAACAGTTGCTGATAAGCCCTGACCATTCCAAGAAAGATGAACACTTCAGCAGATAAGCCTCTCACTTACAAATCTTGAGAATTCCTTTCAATTAGGGAACCAGTTCAAGCTGGATTTTTCAGAGTATCCCCAAGGACATTTCTCAATTTTCCGATACATTTTTTTTTTTTTTTTTAACAACTTTATAATGTGCTAAGAGTGTATAAATATATCAGTTCCATGGTGTACACAGATGAAGCCTTGACTACTGCTGAGGTGCGAGTGGACTGTAGGAGCTGACAGAGGAGGATGGGAATGAGTGGACACCATCAGCTCACCCATCTTGCGACGAGAGAGGCAGCCCTGGTTCGCCACTTGAATGACGCCTAGCTGGAGCACTATATTAAACTTGTGGCATACAGGACTAAGGAGCATGTGCTGTCATGGTGCAGATACACAAAGGGAGTCTGCATACAGAGGCCCCTCAGAAGACAAAACTCAACAGAGTTAGGGACATGCTGAAGTGAGGGGGTGCTCCACCCAAGTAGAAGGTAGGTCACCTTGTAGGACCAGCAAGCTGATCACTCCCCACCACCTGGCTCTTGTCACTTGGAAAACAGATGAGCAGATATGTTTTCCTGGGCAGGAATGAACAGGAAACCATAGGGCTCTCACCTAGCTGAAGAATGTCCATCACCACGACCCACCCCCAAGAGAACAAATGGGCTAATTAGATGCAGGTAGAGGAGCCATCAGGTGAGGATGTGGCTGATGGAAGGGGTATTCATCAAATTTTGTAGCATAAGTGACTGATCACTGACTTAACATGCACAGCCCTGTTGCTGTCACATTCGATCCCTATGAGTACTGTTTGAACATACCACTCCCTCCAGATGAAAGGAGTGTTACAATTTATACATTAAGCACTGGTACCACATATGTAGCTGCTTCTTTAAGAACAGATAAATTTTTAGAATTACTCAAACAGCAGTGTCACTCAAATCAATAAAACATGAACCACAACCAAGTCCAAAATTGCAAAAAACACAACTGATTTTAGAAAACACTGAGAAATGTTTATTAAAATATTACAAAAATGGCAAGATGCACAAGCTTTCATGTCAGAAACAGCACTTCATTAGATGCTAAAAATTGGATAGCGGGTAGCAGCATTTAAAAAGTGATCAAAAGACAGCCATCCAACAGAAAATATCACAATTAATATTAATTAAAACAGCAAGTTAGCCATTTTACAATAATTTAATTAAGTTTTAAAACTGGTTTGATGATGACAGTACTGTTAGGTCATTGATGCTTGTCAGCCTGACGTAGTATGATCCAATTGCAATAAACATTTCTTGGTGTTTCCTGAATCAGGTTGCATTTTTGCCATAGTTTTTACAATAAGTAAAGTATGCTTTGACATTTTTTTTTTAATTCCACTGTTGCTTGAACCCCTTTACATACTATCTGCAACAATACTGCAAAATAAATCTTGCTATCGAATGACTGGCTGAAAGGGAAAAATCCACGTTGAATGAAGTCTGTCAGTAATAATACATAAACTAACAACTGTTCAGAGGAATAAAAGGTTTACGCTGTACTCGAAATATAGGTCATCAGAGTAAAGATAATTATGAAAAACACCGAACCAAGTTGTACCATGAAATGGTCTCTAACAAATACACAGAAAAAATAACAGAACACCTTAAAGCCATCCTACAAAGTTATGCAGTAAATGAAGTGCTTTAAAATGAATTGCCTTAAAAATCTCCTAAGAAGAAGGGTGGTTAAGACACAGGTTTAACAAACTTGGATAAAACAGGTCGCCAGAAATGTTTCAGCATTCTGTATAGGAATAATTTTTAGAAGTTGGCCAGTTGCTCTAGAAGGTAAGCCTCCTGGAAGGATTCATCAATTTCCTTTTTCATGTAGTAACTTCATGAAGTCAGTAATAGACTGCTAAATAAAAATGCCTGTAATGGGGCATCTAAAATTTGAACCTTCATCTCTTTAGGTAGGTTTTCTGACCTCGGTTAAGTGTCTCTGGAAAAAACTCTTGGCAGTACTGTTCTATTAAGATTAGCTAAAATGTCAAACAAACAATGAAGATGCAAGTTTCACTAAGCATTTTAAAAACACCAATGGCAGCAAAGCAATTAACTGCTTTTCTCTGAGTTTAGGTGTAAGTAGAGCAGTCATGCCAGTCTTGACAACACTGGTAGATGACTGAAAAGATCCAGCTAGAGGAGAAGAAAATGTTTTCCTGTTAACTAACTCAACCATTTTCTGAATGATCTATTCTTCCGTCATTTTAATAACTGTTAGTTAGCCACATATTTTCTTCAGCATCTTTTTGTGGGACCCAATGCTTTTTTCACTAAAAATTAATTCAAAATCTTGCCTTCTGCCTCAGCTTAGATGTTTGCTTTCATTTACTACAATGTTCACAATCATCAACAGTGGGAGTCAGGTCTAGGCAAAATAAATACTCTATCTGGAAGTAGAGATTAACTGTCTGAAAGGAGATTTACTAATGGCTGTTGCAGTTATGTAAGAAGCCAATGCTGACACCACTGAAGAAACTAATAACTATTAAAGACAATGATAACTGAGAAAAATGTGACCCGCATTGTTAGAAAAATAAAAAAGCAAAGTCACTATTCAGCAAAAATTTGACATGGGGAAATGAGAGATGTTTAACTCTCAAAACAGCAAAAAAGGGTGAATATTGAATGATGTGGGATACAAAAGGGAGCCTTTTACTATTCTATGACTGTAGCTAGTAAAAGCAAAAAAGTACAGTTTTGTACCTACCATAAATGTAGATGTTCGAGTGCTAATACAGCTGCAGTAATCACAGATGGGGTTTTCAGCCGTCACGCGGTCCCTCGGTCAGCCGAATTCCAAAGTCTTGGTCCGGCGTCGGTTGTTGTCGCTTACTCTTCTGACGTCAGGAAGGCCAGAGTATATAAGACACAGCCGATGCCATGTTCTTCAGTCTTTCTTGCCCCAGATGTCAGGTGCCCCCAAAAGGAAGGCAATACATAAATAAGTCTTATCCACATATGCAAGCAATGAAATGTAATGCAAAATCAGTGTAAGCAAGCAAATAAAACATAGCAGGATAACCCAGTCAGGAGGTATAAAGAGGTTGTTAGGCCCCATGTCCTTACCAAGTGGGGAAGGAGGGAGGGAAACCTGTACTGCAGCTGTATTAGCACTCAAACATCTACATTTATGGTAGGTACAAAACTGTACTATGTTCATCTTGCATACAGCTGCAGTAATCACAGATGGGTAGAGTCCCAAAGCTATGCATAGGGTGGTAGGTACTATGAGGAACTGGGTTGAGCCAGAATGCCCTGCAAAACAGCAGTGGCAAAGCCTGCTCTTGTTCTGGAATATAAGGGCAGGTGGTAGTGTTTTGTGAAGGTATGTACAGAACTCCAAGTGGCTGCCTCCAAAATATCCTTAGTAGGCACACCTCTGAGGAAGGCTGTAGAGGTGGCTGTGGCCCTGGTGGAGTGAGATCTGATACCAGTAGGGACAGATTTCCCATGATAGGAGTAACAAAATCGTATGCAGTCACCAATCCACTTGGAAATGGTCTGTTTGGTAACTGGTTTCCCTTGAGCCCCTAAGGCATAGGACACAAAAAGTTGTTCTGATTTCCTGAAGGGCTTTGTTCTGTCCAAATAGTAACGTAGCTGCCTATGAATGTCTAAAGAGTGAAGCAGCCTTTCCCCTTTGTTTTGAGGGTTAGGGTAAAAGGTAGGTAGGTGTATGGCTTGGTTTAAAGCTACCCTGGATACCACTTTTGGCATAAAAGAGGGGTTAGTACGAAGGGAAACCCTATCCTGATGGAAGATGAGGAAGGGTTGCACCGCCATGAGGGCCTGTAGTTCAGAAACCCTACGAGCTGAAGTGATGGCCAGAAGGAAAGCTGTTTTCCAGGACAAATATTGCAGATCTGTTGAGGCAGCAGGTTCAAAGGGAGGCAATGTTAATTTTTCTAGTATGTAATTAAGGTCCCAGGCTGGTATTGGTTGCTTCCTTGGAGGTCTTATATTCTTAGCCCCTCTGAGGAACTGCCGTAAGAGAGGGTGAGAGAATAAAGGAGGATCTGTGTTGAATTCTGCAGAAATGGCTGAGGCATGTATTTTAATGGAAGAAAATGAAAGTCCACTGTTCAGTAGTTCAGCTAGGTACTGTAAAACCTGAGGCAAGTTCAATTTTCTAGGGTCCTGGCCTCTTTTCGCATTCCAACAGCAAAACCGCTTCCATTTTGCGGAGTAAGCTTTTCTAGTAGATGGTCTTATGGCCTCCAAAATGACATCCTGCACCTCCTTGGAGAGAAGGGTCTGTTGTGGTGTTAAGGAATTTTCCATGCAGCGAGGTTGAGTGTTTTCAGCTGACTGTGAAGGGTTTTGTAGCTGTTCTGAGTCAGCAGAAGAGGTATTAGAGGCAGGGGCCAGGGAGGAGTATGTGTTAGGCTCCTCAGAGTGGATACCAGTGTTGCCTTGGCCAATCTGGAGTAATCAGTATCATCCTCGGTTTGTCTGTTCTTGCTTTCAAAAGCACCTTGGGCAGAAGAGGCAGAGGTGGGAATGCATAAACTGTCCATGCTGTCCAACTGAATGAAAGGGCGTCCACTTTCCAGGCCTTTGGATGGAAGGTCCTTGAACAAAACTTTTTCAATTGATGGTTCCTGTGGGAGGCAAAAAGATCTATGTCTGGCCTCACCCACGCTTGGATTATCTCCGTAAACACCTGAGGATGTAACTTCCATTTGTGTGGATCTGTCAAATTCCTGCTCAGAGAGTCTGCCAGTGTGTTTTCCAGTCCTGGCAAGTACTGTGCTTGAAGTTCGATTTGTCTTTCCAGAGCCAAGTTCCAAAGAGTCATGGCTAGTCTGCACAAGGAGTATGAATGTGTTCCTCCTTGTTTGTTTATGTACCACATTACTGTGGTGTTGTCTGTTCTTATCAGTAATTGTCCTGGATGCAGGAAGTCCTTGAAAGCTGTAATTGCATTTATTACTGCTAGCATTTCTTTTTGATTGATGTGAAGGTGCTTTTCCTTTTGGGACCATCTGCCCTGAATGCACCTGTCCTTCATGTGCGCCCCCCAGGCGTAATCTGAGGCGTCTGTGGTTATGACTTGTTTTGCTTGAGGCTTGCAGAATGGAAGGCCTGTGTTTACTTGACATGCTTGGGCCCACCATAGAAATTCCTTTTGCAGACATGGAATTATTGGTATAATTGCTTCCAAACTGTGACTGTGTTGAGACCATAGATTTTTTAGGTACCATTGAAGTTTCCTCATATGCAACTTTGCACATGGGATTAGAAGAATGCAAGATGCCATGAATCCCAGAGCCTGCAGAATTTTCCTTGCAGTAAGCCTGGTACTTTTTGCTAGTGTTTTGAAGTACTGAGATCTGGGTGTTGGTGTCCAAGCTGGCACCCAGGAAGGTTATTTTCTGAGATGGTGTTAGCCTTGATTTCTCCTTGTTGATGGTGTATCCCAGAGAAAGCAGTAACCGTGCCACATATGCCAGATGTTCCAGTAGTATGTGTTTGCTGTCCGCTTGGATCAGGCAGTCGTCCAGATAAGGGTAAATTTGTATCCCTTGAAGTCTGCAATAGGCAATCACTGATGCCAGGCACTTGGTGAATACTCTGGGCGCAGTAGATAAGCCAAAGGGCAATGCAGAGAATTGATAGTGGATTGAACCTGCAAGAAATCTGAGGTATCTTCTGCAGCTTTGTCTGATTGGGACATGCAGGTATGCCTCCTTGAGGTCCAATGTTACCAGCCAAAACTCCTTGCCCAGCATGGGAAGAAGTTGCTGTAATGTGAGCATCTTGAATTTTGGTGCAGTAGAAATGTGTTTAGGATGGATAAGTCCAGAATGGGTCTCCAGTCGGTTCCTTTTCTTGGTACCAGAAAGAGTCTTGAATAAAAACCTTGACCTTGTTGGTGCGTAGGTACCTTTTGTATAGTTCTCATGTTTAGGAGCTTTGAAATTTGCAGTTGTGCCTCTGCCCTTTGATTTTGTGGCAGGTTTGGCATGCCTCTCATTTTTGGAAGAGTGTGAAATTGAAATTTGTAGCCTCTGTTTATAATGTCCAGTATCCATTTGTCTGTTGTGACAATATGCCAATTGCTTGCAAATAATGCTAGTTTCCCTCCCAAAGGTGCTGTCAGCTGAAACTTGCTTGGCATGGAAATGAGGGAGTCATTGAGTTTGCTTCCTGTATTGCTGTGCACTGTCTTCACCACCTCTTGGTGCTGGAGATTGCCATTGTCTGCCTCTATATGATCCTTGTGATTGCCCTCTGCCCCTTGTGCGTCTGTATCTACCTCTTTGGGGCTTGTCAGTGGCTGGAAAGGACCAGTTTTTTGAAGGCCAATTCCTGCTAAAACATGGTGGCTGGACCTGTAAGAAAGCTTTGACAGTTTGCATAGATTTGGCTTTTTCTTCCATTTTTCGTAGTATATTCCTCAGCATTAGTACCAAAAAGTACATCCTGTTGTAAAGGAGCATCAAGAAGTTTAGCTTTCACATGATCAGGTA
The DNA here is from genome assembly GCF_019279795.1 of Protopterus annectens. NCBI lineage: Eukaryota > Metazoa > Chordata > Ceratodontiformes > Protopteridae > Protopterus > Protopterus annectens. The sequence continues at coordinate 622,032,229 of NC_056734.1, forward strand.
AATTTTGTTCCCTAAGCCAGGCATGTCTGCGAATGACTGATCCTGTAGCAGCCGCTCTACTGGAGGCCTCTAGGGCATCATAACCACATTGTAAGGTGTGTTTACCCACTTGCTCCGCACTATGCATCATATCCTGTAACTCTTTTAAATCTGGTTGTTCAGGTTGAGACATTTTGTTTTTTAATTGTGATAACAGGAACTGCTGATATTTAATCATATGAAACTGACAGTTTAAGGCCCTCATGGCTAGGGTGGCCAAGGTGTATACCTTCTTACCCCACCTTTCTAGAGATCTAGATTCCCTTTCTGCAGGAAGTGGATTCTTGGCAGTGGAGGCCTTTAATCCCTTAGGGCCTTGTGAAATGGTTTCAGGGTCAGCATTATGGCCTTTGTAGAGAAATTGGTGAGAACTGGGTACTCTGTAATATCTATCAGGCTTTACTGGTGCAGGAGGTAGAGAATCAGGGTTAAGACAAGCCTCTGAATAGACATCATCCAGTACCTCCAAAACAGGGGGTATAGCCAGAGGTCTGTGTTGAGGTAACCAAAGAAATTCCCTAAGTCTTTTCTTGGAATCTGAAAAGTCTTGGCCTTCCCAATGGAAGTGTTCCCTCAAGGTGTGCAAGGTTTCCCCAAAAGAAAAATCCTCAGGGGGGGATACAGAAGGAATGGACTGTTCTGCATCCGAATCCTCAAAAGGGGAGTAAGAGTGTTCCTCTGCATCAGAGTGTTCTGATAAAATGGATCCCTGATCAGAAGAAGGGGATTCTTCCTCCACTCTGGGTCTCTTGTCCGGAGGGGGCTGAGAACCTCTGATAAAAGTTATTAGATCCTCAGCCATTTTAAGCATCTGTTTCTTAGGCATGGGTCCAGGAGATGGGCCTTGAGCAGCAGGCCTAGTGTGATGCCTGGCTGCTTTGGATTTAGTAAAGGCCTTAATAGAAAAAGAAGATGAAGGCCTAAATACACCATGGGTGGAGGTGGACCTGTCCACATTAGTAGGCTCAACATAAGCCGGGGCTTCGGTTGTAGTCTGGGAAAGGGCCGAGGACCCAGCGGTCTCGGGTACAGAAGACACCGCCAAAGGAGTGTCGTCGGTAGTCAGGGACTGCAAAGGCGTCTCGCTGAGAACCGGACCACGTGTAGCCTGTTTCGGCATGGTGTCAGCGGAGACCGCGTGTCGGTCCTTTTCCTTGCGTTTTTTGGGTAAAACGGTAGTCGGAGTGTCCGATGACATTTTATAGTCAAAAGCTTTACCAAAATAGTGTTGGGTGAACTCCGCCCGACGCTTGATAGTGCGTTTATTGAAGGTAGCGCAAAAGCGACAGCCCGAGACGTCATGGTCTGGGCCCAAACAAGGTATGCAAAGGGAATGGAAATCCTTATGCGGTATTTGCTTCCCACAAGAAATACAATTATTAACTTTTTCTGACATCGGTCTGAGGCAAGAAAAGTTTCCCCAACGGGGTACTTAGCTTTAAGGAAGACTTCGGTTCCAAATATTTTCGTAATTCAGGAGCTGGCTGACCGGCACTTGCGAACTGCTTCTGCTTCGGGCACCGCGCGGCAAAAAAGACTGAAGAACATGGCGTCGGCTGTGTCTTATATACTCTGGCCTTCCTGACGTCAGAAGAGTAAGCGACAACAACCGACGCCGGACCAAGACTTTGGAATTCGGCCGACCGAGGGACCGCCTGACGGCTGAAAACCCCATCTGTGATTACTGCAGCTGTATGCACGATGAACATCTGTGTTAGTTCCTTATAGGGAAGATGCCACTATCTTGACACATTCCTGCCTAGAAAATGCGCACACTAGCTGTGATAAAACAAAATGTTATGATTTAGTGTTATGACCCTCTACGAAGGGTGTTTTTAAATTACATTCAATAAACCAATCAAGACAAAACAAAAGCTGTTTGGTTAACTTTTTAAAATATAGTCATGTTTAAAACATATGTATTTTGATATTTTATAATAAAACTGACACTAAGAGACTTTTTGCATATTAATTTATTTTCTTCACCTGCAAACTTTGTAGCAAAACAATATCAGCTTTTTCAGTTCTGATGTGGACTGGTACCCTGCAACATTACTTAGAATGTAACTGCATATAAATATGAGTATTCATTTGGAAGGAAAGTCTTTTAATTTTATTTGAGAAATTAATAAAACATATGGGGTTTCTTTCTTAGCTATAAACTGCAATTGTTAAAAAATATTTAGGTCATCCATACCCAGATAAACAGCAGCAAAGACTCAAAGTGGCTGATCATTTTCTTCCTGTAGTAACATTTTCACCCATGTATTGTTAAAGTTACAAATACTGATATGCACAAATAGCTAACTTCCTAAGAAAAATATGTACAGTACTGCAGCATAATGAATGTGGTATCTGCAATAACTTAAAATTAGCCAATTTCAATATATATGATACAGCTGGCTAGGTCATCGGCCAATTCATAGGTTAAATAAGGGGTGTGAATGAAGGCCTTACTTTACACTCGTTATCTTGCTCTCTTACATAACACAGGCCTTTGAAGACTTCTCTTCTTTTTAAAGCTAAGATCAGTGAAACAAGACAACAGTGCAAGAGGTGCCAACAATGTAAGTAACCAAGGAAGAGTTCTTGTTGCAAAATGTTTAAGGCTATAAAAAAGGATTTGTTGAAGAGCCACCTGCAGGGAATTGTCCAGTTGGAGCTGTTGCCTGTAAGAGAAAATGAACAAGTTAACATAATTTAATGCACTTAAACTATCTGGCTACTCACTTTAACATCTTAAGAGAAGATACAAAAGTGCAAGTAGCTCTATTAGAAGATCCTCACCACCTAGTCTCTCAGCATATCAAAGGGTACTCTCTCATAAATATCAAAACATAGAATGGTTATACAGAAATATGTAAGTTTACCCTCTGAATTTGCTGTATAATTTACAAAAACAGAATGCTCTTAACCTAATACAGCAAAAAAAGTAACAGTTACAATTTTCTGGATTCAGTTCAGAATTGTGCATTACCATTGTTACATCTCTAAGCACAAGCAAATGTCACAGTTTTAGTTTCCTGCCATTTTCTTTTTGAAGATCGACATGTCTTTATTAGTCTAATAAATAATACATGTTTATATATTACATTACTAACCAATTTTAACTGCAAGTAATTTTCTGAATTTTCAAGTGATCAACTAAAATGTTGCCTGTAAAGTAGACTTTCCAGGTGGTGAATTTCAGCGTACCATTGCTCAACGACCCAATCACTGTTTCTCATAGGAAATCGCTGCTGGTCCAGTTTCCAAAGGTATGCTGACAGTGGTTTATTAGAATTAAAGAGATTTCCTTTCTCTTTGTGCTTGTACAGCTGGTGATTTTCTATATACAAGTTCAGGGGTGTAAGGAATTTGCTCCCATGTTGGGGGGGGGTCATTGAGGGCTTTCTCCCCTGCAAAAACAAATTATGAGTTCCTGTCCACTTGAAATCAGCGAGATGGGACTTCAGTCACAGTGGAAGCCAAGCAATCACCTCAACTACCCAAGAGTCATTTGTCAAGCAAAAAGTATTGTTTTGACTCACAAAAGGAGTTAAAGCATTTTAAATTACTTGCAACATGTTTTCAACTGTGGTGAAAGAAACTTAAATCATCAATTTGTAGTAGCCCTTTCATTAAGGAAATCTGCAAGGTTTAGCTTTCATTTCTGCAAGCCAGCAAGTGTACAGTATTTATCTTAGTCCTCTCTTCCTTAACTGTCATAACCCACTTGCTTTGATTTTTTCATAGTAGATCATCTCCCATATTTGGCTACACACCACCAAAAACTAAAACATTACACTTCAAAAGTTACTAGTATGATAACCTGTCAGCCATGCCTATTCCAAAATCTATGATGAGTAGACAATTGGTGATGTCAGCAAGAGGGGAAGCAGCAGTCCATACCACAAACTAAATATGTACAGCACAGGTAGCATAGCTAAAAACATCTGGGTATACACCTCAAACGATCCCCTTTCCTCAATTACCTCCCTCGAGCAACAATGGCTGACCTTATGAGGTGAATGAAAACTCTCACTGATCACCAGTGCTGCAGATGTTAAACCAATGACCACCAACAGAAGCAATGAAAAAAATACATTACTGCTTTTAAAGAAAAATGTTTTTTTTTCATTTAGCCTTCATACCAGTTTTTAATGCAGAAGCGGCAACCTCGGTGCAAGAAACAGGATCATAAATAAAATGCATCAATCTCTCTTCAGTAAACTCACTGAAACAATGAAGTAGTGATGTTTGTATTTTTCCAAAGGCATCTGATGGGAGATCGTGTCCTCTGTCACCCAAGAAAGTCCCTTTCTACCCTTCTTAGCCAGAAACAGTCAGCAAATGGGACACGAGTAAAACAGAAAAAAACTTTCATTTAAGCACTCCATCAAAATTTAATTTGATATGGTCTGATCAGCATTCACCCTTCCAGCCTTCAACTCGGTCACAGAGAGACACACATACGAGTGTGTACATTACAACAAATGTCGATAATTACATGCAAATGTTGAATAACATTAATAATATTTAGAGCTGGTTGCAAAATTATGATCCACTAGGTATATTATCATTTCAATTTGAAATATTCTCCATCTCCTTTTGGATCTGTACGGGTACATTTCAAGTATGGTAAATCATGTAGCAGGCTATTCACTCAAGTTATACAGCAGATACTACATACAATGTAGACACAAAAAAGCCATATTAGTTAAGCAATACCCGATTTATGATACATATATTCTAACAGACAAAAAATGTGTACCACCAAATAATGAAAAACTAACCTGAAAGGGAAACGGTATTAAAAACGTCCAAACGAAATACTCTTGAGCACTTTCAATGTATACTAATTATTACCAAACTTCTTCAGAACATACACAAATTCAAGTATACTATTAGTAAACGCCTTAAAAATCATGTCACAGTATCAGAGTATTCAGACGCACAAATTACAAGGTAATTTCAGCAGTCTAAACAAAAAGTATAATTAACAAAAACACTGAAGGAAGAGTAATACAATGAAATCTAATCTGAAAATCTGATCTGCATGTATACAGAGCTATGGAATAATGGGTGTGATGACATCAGTAAGTAGATGGAGTGTGTTAGGTATGGCTGGGATAGAAATTATGAACAGCTGGCACCTTAACATGTTATACTAGGGATGATGTCAACAACTGTACTGAAGACCAAATTTGAATATTTGCTGTAAGAAGTTTCATTCTGCAGGTCCTAGTTTTGAGGATGAATGTTCTGTTGCACTGATTGTGAAGTGAGGTTATATGACAATTCTACACCAAGAAGAGTGATGTCTTGTAGGTAGTTTATACTGTCTGCATATAACTTGTTACTTATATGGAAATCAAATCAAAAGCAGAAATAAAAACAGTCTGCAACTGAATATGCCTCAAAACACAAAAGCAAGAATATCAGGAGAAGGATCAGATGAGAAGGTACAGTGATCTCTCTGAACAACATGTTGACTAGGATTTGAAGCAGGGATGGTTAAGGAGAGGAACTGAAACCAAAGAATGAAAGGTTAATAATGGCAGCCTAGGACAGTGGACTACGTACACCTTGGTTTACAAAGTCCACTGAACATATGGGAGAAAACGACAAATGTAGGTTCTGTAAAAAATAAATAAATAAATAAACAGTCATACACCTTGTTGCTGGGAGCAATACAGACATGGCAGAGGGCCTGTACACTGAAAGGCACAAAAATGTGGAAGACTGTTGCACTGGGAATTGTACAAACACTATAATTTACAAGTAGCTGAGAAACACTGTAAAAATAAACAACAAAGCATTATAGATAATGAAGTGTACATCACATGGGATCACCTACTACTAAAGAACAAAAGATGGATTGAGGGATTCCAAGAACACCAATAACCATCAACGAGAACCCCAAGCAATTTACAGCCCACAGAAGCAAAGAATTCATGACAAATGTTCACTGCAAACTGCAAAGTTGCTTTTCCACGCTACAACATACATTATTCAGTTGAACAAAATTTAAAACAAATTAATGTGCTTTCGTCCTAAACAAATAACAGGACTTCATCTAAAACCTTTAAAACCAATAATACATATAACCTTCATCATGCATTAAAATGGTTACTAGGTGTGGAAAATAAATGTTGCGGTTTGCAGTGGACATTTGTCATGACGTCTTTGTCTGTGGGCTGTAGAGTACTTAGGGTTCTTGTTGGTGGTTATCACCCATTACCAATGGTTCAACAAACAGATGTGAGAAAATCACATGTAGTAGTTCATGAAAAAATGCAAAAGAAGCATTGATCTTTGAAACTGCTACACTTAGCAATTACAGTATCACACATAAGAGAGACTCAAAGTAAAAAAAAAAAAGTCCGGATTTGAAGACAGAAACTACAGCAATGTGGAAGAAAGATATTCAGACAGTTCCAACAGTATTAGAAACAACAGGATTAACAAAAAAGAAATTATAATAGTATGTATATCTAACTTGGGGTTTAAACACATACAGCAATGTTGAAGATGAAGCAATCTGCCGTTTCCCAAAATAAATAACTTATTGGCACTTAGTTCAAGTTCTTTTCCAAAGCACCAGGTGTTAGTTTTAATTAATTTAATTTATTCTGAAGGGTACAGGTGTTGCGGGTTGACTTGAAAACTACCCCTAGCTTGCAGTCAACATCAAATGTATTTAACCAGTGATTAGTTTTGCTAGTTTTGAGATCAGAAAAATAAATGCTAAACAGGAGGGGGCCTAACACAGACCACCATCTCTCTAAGGAGACATCAACTCTGACAATGTGCATTCTTGTCCTTGAGCCAATTTGCCACCTATCTTATCATATAGGGATCAATGTTTAATCTATTAAGCTTATTTGTGATTCCGTCATGGGGTATGGTGTCAAAACTCATGGCCAAACCAAGAAAGGCAGCATGAAGAGTGTGCCTACTCTCCACTGCCTGTGCGACTTCTTCAAGCAAGCTAACAAGATATAGCAGGTATGACTTACTGCACACAAAGCCCAGTTGCTGCAAGTTGAGTCTAAAGATTTTTGATGATGTGATTTCTGAGGTTGGCAATAATGTGCTCCATGGCTTTACAGATAAGAGTTGTAAAGGTTACAGACTCTGTAATTATCATTAGCTGTTGTGGGTCCACTCTTGTGTAAGGACATTACTAATGCAGCTCACTAGTATTCAGGGACACAGCCTGTAAACTGGCTTAAGTTAAACAAATTCAAGGAGGAGGCAGTGACGACATATTTGAAAAGATATACTGCCAGGACTCATGGAAGAAGTGTTTTTTGTCTTTGAGAGCACCTTATGGACGTCATCCTTGGTGATGGTGGGGATGACTCAGATATCTGGAGATGGGATGACTGTTTCAATGCACAAGTTGCTTGCAAATTTTTTTGCTAGCATGTTAGCAATATTTTGAGGAAAAGAGAGAGGTACCATTATTGAAACGTTCAAAGTAGTGTGGATTAACTATATCTTATTTTGCTAACACAGGCTTGTATTTGTCCTTTGACTAAGTTACTAGCTTTAGTTAATGGGGCACTGCTGGTCTTTATACTTGTCTTTCGTTTCATAGTGAAGTTTATATTAGCTTTGTGTAGAGGGGTTCTGACCTTATATGGTAAGCTGAATAGTTTCTTCCTTTTGTTATACAGTTTGTTTATACTGACTGACTGCCAGGGTGGTTTGTCTTTGGATTTACCACTATAGTTGGTTCTAGCATGGACTGCCCAGTCAATGCATTTCTCTAAGTGGGCATAAAGATCCTAACCATATGTAGCTAAAAACCCTGGACAACTGTGGAGATTTTGTGGTTGAATTTAGAAACTGCGTCATATAACTGTAAAAGATTTGCCTTTTTTTAAGTATATAAAGAGAGTGATGTTGGGTACCATGGGAGTAGATGCTCTTAAGATAAAGGTAACCAGTAAGTGGTCCGACTTAACTAATGAGAGACTGTCCAGGGAATGGACAGGCAGGTTAAATTTATAAATACCAGATCAAGAATGTTCCAACCACTGGTGAGACTGAGGACAGGTAAAGCCAGGGTGTTCTTGTTAGCCAAATTAAAGTAGCACTGGGTATAACCTACATTAGTAGTGTAGGCACTCCAATCTATGGAGGGATAGTTGAAGTGACCAAATAATAATGAGCAATTGTTTACAGGGTTATTTTCAAGGAAATCACAGGAAGTTTTTATTACTGTGTGGACGACACAGAAGGGCTTGGCAAAAAGCTATAAGTTGGAAGTTTGCCTTCTTTAAGCTGAGATGGAGTTGTATGAGCTCACAGGGGAGAAACAGTTTCAATGGAGAAGTTGGCCTTGGGTGTTATCACCTGTGAAAAAATACTGTCAGTGACAAACACTGTGTCATGGTTTGGCTGCAGGGATAGGAAGCCCACATGAAGACTGGTGGGGACATGCGCATCAGGCTAAGTCTCAGCAACCTGGTTCTGACATCTACAAAAATCTATACATCAGTGAGTATGTGGTGGCACTGCAGCTACTCACACCTCTCAGTCCACTGCAATGCTCATCCTCAGGTATGCAATCAGCACAATAAAGACAAGAGGTAGCTATTAAGGACAGTAACTGCTTCAGGGCTGAACTTGCAACCTCTTCTACATAATCAAGGATGCCAAACTCAAGACTTTTTAGACACACTCTGTATGTAGGAACTACTGAGAGCAGGTATTGCTGAGCTCACCCCAATAAAGGCAATCACCGGAGATGGGATCAGAGTAGACTTCTGCAGTTCAAGATCAGAATCAGGGCCTGCAACCATGGTAGCATCTACTCTAAGATGCTACCAACAACCAGTTGTCAAGACTTGGGAACACAGGAAAATCCTTCAACTACAAAACTTTGGCCACTATGGCCAGCACCTTTATTGTTACTCGGGGCACAGAAAAAAGTTAAAATGCTAGCATCTTGTACTGGATAAGATGCCCACCTCAAAAGAACCGAAGGAATTTCTTGTGCAGATCTCAGACAATGATGTGACGAAAACATTCCTCACATGACATTAGCAACCAGACACAATGCGGCAAGGAGTGGCATGATCCCCAGGAATGTCACCATTTAGAACATGATGCTCAGAATGTAGTGGCTGAAGTCACCAAGGAGAAGGATGGTACAGAACGTGTCTAAACCCTTCAGACCTAAAAAAGCAGGAATAAAAATTGTCACTCCAGATGAATGACAGGTTTTGCAGTGCCCTTCAGAAGTGCTTTCTGTGCCTGCCTCTACAGCTTTGCAGAATGAGTTTGGTCTCTAATTGTTGCTCATTCTTGGGGAAAGCCAAACAGCTGTAAGACATGACTGGCCTAGACCACACTGAGAAATCACAACTCTTTTATGGCAGTTCTCCACGGTGAAGAAAACTTAGAGAATCAGCACCCTCGTGGGCAACCCAGATCACAGTTAGAGCTGTGAATGCCATTGCAAGCAGTGATATCTTCTCAAGTTACTTGGCTGTCACAAGAACAGGCAACACTATGTGATATTTCAAGGCCTTCCTTGGTCAAACAGGAAGCTTCTTTTCTTACAGGGAATGGCTATGCCTAGAAAAGGAGGTATATGTGCTGAAGTTGGATCCTAAGCATCCTTCACTGCTGTGGAGATGTTTTTCCTCTTCTGGAAGTCATACATTAAATCCTGAGAGTGAGGGCTGAAGAAAACTTCCATGAAAGGGGGATCCAGCGTGAAGTTTTGAAGCTCCTCCTTCAGGAAGGATAGCCTCTGCTAAGTCATTCTGTACTGGCACATACTTAAGCCTGTGGCTTTACCTTCAATATCTGGGATGGACTAGCCTAAAACTTCAGATATGTCATAATTCCTAACATTCCATACAAGGCAACACTGTGTTGCTGGGCTTATAAAGAGTGCCGTCCTCCCTTCTTGGGAAGATGACAAGCGGTTAACAGTCTAAGGTGTAAAACTTGAGACCAGTGTTTTAATCTCATCAGGTCCACTCTGCTCAATATATAACCCTGAGCAGGTCATGCTATTGTACTGAAACTTTGGGTCTCCATTGCAAAGGGAACCTGAGTATTTCAGGAAGATTACAAGGATACCAAAAATGTATTTTCTCAGTACACCTTATCTGCCATGATCACTATGAAATGCCTGTAAGACAGCATGCCTCCAAGTATCCCTGACAGAAATATGGAGGATCAAGAAATCTGGTATCACGTGATCAGCTCAGATAGTGTTCTCCATTTACTCATTCATTTATTAATTAGATAACCCTTAGAAGACACAATGCTATTTTATAGAGGTAACTCAGGAACATAGTCTAGCTAAGTGAGAAACATGGTATGCAAGGAGAAACTAAGGGAATCAAAACAGAACTATAATACAAAGCTCAGTGGCAGCTAAGTCTTAAATCTCATTTGCAAAAAAAGTGCAAAATATTGGAGTATGTAGGAAAAGCATCTGTGACACTACATCAGTCAAGGACCTATTCACTACTGCATTACCATTAAAGTCCATCAGTGACATCTACAAAGGGAGCCATCTAGTACTGGCCCTTCTTCCCTGAAGAGAAGGCACACATTATGATTTAGAATTAATCTCTCATCATCTCTTACCTAATGACTACAACAACTAGAATATATGAGTTGTGCATCCATTTCCTTTATACATTTACTACCATAATTCTGTACTCAGAATTGTAAAACAGTAATGCTTCCAGTCAACTATTACAAACTTGATCTTACCATAAAAGGGTTACTAGTCATTTGAGGTGCTGCCATTGTGCCAAATGGAGTTACCACTGGTTTTGCCTGTCCAAATGCTGCAAAAGTTGCACCTTTAGAAAAAAAATACAAAAAACACAGATAATTTTGTCAAACAGATGCAAAAATATCACAGACAACAGATATCATTTACCAATGCATTTCAGTTTGATTTTAGAATGTCTGCTACACATAACCCTAACCTCTTCCCAACTTTTGACACCCATTTTAGCACTGAATAAATACAATGGCAGAATCGTAGAAGCCTATTAAGTATTTTATTTTATTTATTTATTTATCATTTGTTGACCGGGAAAGTCCGACTAGGTTCCACAGAGCCTGTTTTCAGCGTAGGCCCGGGAAGAAATGCTCCAGATGCATGTCTTTGGAAGTACTAAAATCTTTTCAAAGATGCAAGGTAGTCACATGCCAACAATAAATTAGTCTACAGATTTGATAACCAGGCAGGTAAAGTGGACCTTTTTCAGCCAAGACCTGGGGTAAGATGCATAAAAAAGTGCAAGCACTAAATACAAAACAATTTAAAGAAAGTGCAAGTACTAAATACAAAATACAAACAGGGAACATTAAAACCCAAGTAAAAAGTCAAAAGGTGCAATAGCACAGCAATAAATAAGGTAAACTGAAACCATCTTCAATTTGGTTTCAGCCTTTCACAGCATCTTTGCAAAATCTACTTAAAACAACTGTATCATGTAGCTTTTTCTTCCCACAAACACTCCTAAATGCAAACAGCACAGAGTGATTTTCTTCTAAACAATTATGACTCTACTCTCCAGGAAAAAAAAATCCACATGTACTCCATTCATTTTAAGCAGCTCAATGATCCTGCTCAACAATCAGAATCTAGTCATCAACTCTTCAGTGTTATTCCGTGATCCAAGATCTGGACTAGATATCCATGAGTTCTGGTGTACATTAGCCAAACACTATGGAATTCAAACTGCCACAGCACCGCTAATGTTCAAGGTTTCTTTTGCGTCAGCATTAAAACCACCCATCTCTCTTTATGATGTGCTGTGCTTCACTAAATCCTCTCCAGTGCCCCTTCCCTATAACACTCTCTTGTTACAGGACTGTATTGTCTATCAAATATACTACCCCCACCTCACCCAAATTTCCCACATAATATCAAAGAACTAACCTGCTGCCTACAGCACTAAATACTCTCTGAACTGTAGATCTTTATGTTTGTTTACTGCAGAATTGTCCATCTACAACATGGAACTCATTACACATTATTTCACAGCTGTGCTTTTAGGTTAAACTGCTTTGTTCAGTGGTATGGTAGAAATGAGTGTAAGAGAAAGGTGTGGACCATCCCTACTTTACTATACCAGTTATTATCATAGCTTTCATTTTTTTAACTTGCTTTTGGAAGAACTTGAATTTAAGGAGCAGGGGGGGGGGGGCAGCTTACTCACACGTGCTAACTCTGACCCTCAACCTACCCATGCCCCTAGTCCTACATATTAAATTATGAAAAATCCCTTTCCCCAACAGTGCAACTAGCAAGATGACACTTGATCTTTATTTTTAGTTGTGATGTATGACAGAAGATATTTTAAGCTAGACAGGCTTATTAGATATTTTGAAATTCAATAGTAAGAGTTTTCAATGTTCTGTGCTTTCAGTATTTTTTCATGGCATAATCAAATATATAACTAAACTATACACCTATATATATATATATATATATATATATATATATATATATATATATATATATATATCAATATATATATATATATACACACACACACACACACACACAGATAGATAAATCAAGCCATCCATAAATTTATCACTCTATATCTATCTGACAAAAATACCAAGCCCATACATTTAGCAAAACATGAAGCCCACAAGTAGGTAAAACTGCAGACCATAGCAACAATGACATCCATTCACGCATCCATCCTCAAAACCCTTTTCCCTCTTTGCACATGGGGTCGAGGTGTCACTTCAACAGTGACAATCATCTTGCGCCAAGTCTTGTAAAAGATGCATGGTAATTATTTTTCCTCCAAATGTGTCTCTCAAAAGAAATAAACTCTACACAATCTGTGGGTCTCCAGTGCAATTATTAAAACTACTGTTGGGCTTCAGTACAGATAATGAATTTTATTTATGTAGCAACTGTGAAGCTCACACAGCAGCTCTCCAGGCCACTTAGCAATAGAGACTAATGGCAGAATTTATGTGGAATAAAACTGTTTTACTGCAGAAGACTGTTGCCTGCAGATGCAAATACAGTAACAGAGTGGGATGGCAGAGTACATTTAAAAGATTTTGCTCTCACCAGTTTGGGAAACAAATACATTTTATTATTGTGCACACTAAGCCAAATATCCTATCCACCTCTTAAATCAAATCCACCTATAACGCAAGTTTCTGATCCACACAGGTAGCATTTGAAGTAAAATGGTCATGGTAAGTTGGGGATGATTACACCCGTCACAGGATTCAAGGAAACTCATTTAGATGGGTGTACTCTTACAGCACAGTTTGTTTTTCAACTCAGTATGCTCTTGTATGTAGCAATGTATTACATGTATATTTCAGACATGATATTAAACTCTGCAGGTCTGTCATTCATCGTTGAAGAAAACATTCTTCGAACAATTTTTAATTGAATGCTAACCACTGAAATTCCTTTTCATCACATAGACACTCCATTGCAAATTAAAACATTGCAGAGTTATAGTTGGCTAACAAAGGAAGTGTTACCACGGTAACATAGCTACAAGGAAACCTGCCCTTTCTACACTTTAGTGCAACCTCAGAGTTTTTATTTATAATTAGCCGGGGTGTGGGGTCTCAGAATGTCTGTTGTTGAAGTAATGTTTCTGTTGTGGGGGGCTACACCCCCCACACCCCCTGCTTAATGTATGTTAGATATATATATATATATATATATATATATATATGGGTCTACTTTACATGGTCGACTTTTCACAAAGTCAACTTTCATATGGCCGAAACCATATGATCGACTTTTGAAAAGCCGACCATGGGGAACCGCTATCTCCGTACACTGCAGAAAGTACAGTTTTGTACCTACCATAAATGTAGATGTTCGAGGATCCCCATTGCTGCAGTCCTTACTATTGGGTAGTCCGCTGTCCCAGTCGGCCCGAATACCAGAGTATGGCTGACGTCGGCCAGGGCGCATTAGACTGACGCCAGTACGTCAGGGTACTAATGCGCATGACCGACGTCATCTCCTCAGTCTTTTCTTGCCCCAGATGTCAGAAGACCCTAAAAAGACAAGGCCCAAAATACCTGCACCAAAAATATATACAATATATACAAGAATATATACAAAAATATCAGCATGTAACCTCACCTACACAACCACCCCTAAAACCAGAGGGGAAGGAGGGAGGGTAATTGGACTGCAGCAATGGGGATCCTCGAACATCTACATTTATGGTAGGTACAAAACTGTACTATGTTCTTCGTTCCCATTGCTGCAGTCCTTACTATTGGGTAGAATCCCAAAGCAGAGGTAAGGGAGGCTGGCAAATCATAAAGAAGCAGGAGCTGACAACATGCCTTGCAAAACAGCTGTGGCAAAACCAGCCCTAGACTTAGAGTAGATAGGAAGGTGATAATGCTTAGAGAAAGTATGCACTGAACTCCAAGTAGCTGCTTCCAAAATATCCTTAGTTGCCACCCCTTAGAAATGCTGTTGAAGTGGCAGTAGCCCTAGTGGAGTGAGGCCTAATCCCAGCTGGAATCTCCTTGCCATGATGGGAATAACAAAATGCAATGCAAAAGCCAATCCACCTAGAAATAGTTTGTTTTGATACAGGCTTGCCCTGCGAACTCAAAGCAAAAGAAACAAACAACTGCTGAGACTGCCTAAAATCCTTAGTCCTGCTTAAATAATAACGCAATTGCCTGTGTACATCTAAAGTGTGCAAAATCTTTTCCCCTTTATTTTGGGGGTCTGCATAAAAAGTAGGCAAATGAATAGTTTGGTTTAAAGCCACACTAGAAACCACCTTAGGCATAAAGGAAGGATTAGTACGTAATGATACCCTATCCTTATGGAAAATCAAAAAGGGCTCTACTGCCATAAGGGCCTGCAACTCAGACACCCTTCTTGCAGAAGTAATAGCCAACAGAAAAGCAGTCTTCCATGACAAGTATTTCATTTCAGCAGTAGCCGCAGGCTCAAAAGGTTGCAGAGTAAGTTTTTCCAACACAAAATTGAGGTCCCAAGCAGGAGTAGGAGCTCTACGTGGGGGTCTTATATTCTTTGCCCCTCTAAGAAACTGCTTGAACAAAGGATGCGAAAACAATGGTGGGTCACAATCATAGTGAGCTGAAATTGCTGCAGCATGAATCTTAATGGAAGAGAAGGACAAACCTCTGTCCAATAACTCAGTAAGATATTGAAGAGCCACACTCAAATTAGGCTCAGAAACCTCCAAATTCTTTGCTGTACTCCAAAATAAAAATCTCTTCCATTTTTCACTTTCCTTGTACTAGGTCTTCTAGCTTCCATAATCACATTTAAAACCTGTTGAGGAAGTTGAGACCTGCTGTGTTTCAACACAGAATATGCCAGGCTGTGAGATGAAGAGAGTGAAGCTTGACATTGAGCAGATGACCATCCTTCTGAGATAACAGATGAGGAATCAGAGGTAAAGGCCATGGAGGCTTCTTTACTAGACTCCGTAGTAGTGGGTACCAGTGTTGCCGAGGCCAATCTGGAGCTATCAAAATCATCCTTGGCCTGTCTTGTCTGACCTTTAATAGTACCTTTGGAAGAAGAGGCAGAGGTGGAAAGGCATACACATGAAGGTTTTTCCAACTGAAAGACAGAGCATCCACTTTCCAAGCTGTGTGATGAAACCCCTTTGTGCAATACTTTGGCAGCTGGTGGTTTAGTGGAGAAGCGAACAGATCTATGTCTGGAGTTCCCATGACACTGTCAATTTCTGAAATACATGAAGATCCAGTTTCCACTGTGGGGATCCATGATTTGTCTGCTTAACACATCTGCTAAGGAGTTCTGTGCTCGGCAGAAACCTTGCCTGAAGAGTCAGTTGCAAGCTTAGCAATCTCCCATAAAATCATTGCTTGCCTGCATAGAGGATAAGAATGTGTTCCCCCTTGCTTGTTGATGTACCACATGACAGTTGTGTTGTCTGTTAGAATCAACACCTGCCCTGGAAGAAGTAACTCCTTGAAAGCCATTAATGCAAACTGGACTGCTAACATCTCCTTCATGTTGATATGTAGATGCTGTAGTCTGGCAGGCCACTTGTCTTGTATCCACTTTCCATTTAGATGAGCTCCCCAAGCAATGTCCGAGGCATCTGTCGTTAAAATCTGACTCGCCTCTGGCCGGGTCACAGAGAGTCCCTTGTTTAGGTGACATTCCTGAGCCCACCACAAAAATTCTTTTTGAAGGCAAGGTATTATTTGAATGACAGTGTCCAAATCCTGGCAGTGCTGTGTCCATACATTTTGAGATACCATTGTAGCTTCCTCATATGCAGTTTGGCATTGGGAAGCACCAGAATACAAGATGCCATGAACCCTAATGCTTGAAGGACTGTCCTTGCAGTCAGCACGGACTGATGAGATAGTTGATGGAAGTAAAGTGATAGACTCTTTTGTTTGTCCGGGGTTAAAAGGCCATCTGGGCTGCTGTATTCAGTCTCACACCCAGAAAGCACATGTCTTGAGAGGGTACTAGACTGGACTTTATTTCGTTCACAGAATACCCTAGGCATCTTAGCACTGCTATAACATATTCCAGATGCTGTAAGAGGTCTTCCTTTTCTTGAGCCAGAATCAGGCAGTCGTCCAAGTAAGGATAGATTTGAATTCCTTGTAGCCTGAAGTAAGCTATCACTGGAGCCAGAACCTTTGTGAATACTCTGGGCGCAGTAGATAAGCCAAAGGGCAATGCAGAGAACTGATAATGAGAATTTCCAGCTCGAAACCGCAGATACTTCCTGCAACTTAGCCTTATAGGCACATGAAGGTAAGCTTCCTTGAGATCTAAAGTTACCATCCAGTGATCCTTGCCCAGCAGAGGTAAAAGCTGTTGTAACGTCAACATCTTGAACTTGGGAATGTCCAGATAAGTGTTGAGAAGAGATAAATCCAAAATTGGTCTCCACGTGTTCCCTTTCTTTGGTACTAGGAACAGGCGAGAATAAAATCCTAGGCCCCTTTCTGATACAGGGACTGGCTGAATGGCCCCCATCTGGAGTAACTGAGAAATCTGCTTGTGAGCCTCTTTTCTTTGTGGAGGAGGAACGTCTGGCATGCCTTTGAAAGGGGGCATTGTATGGAAATAAAACCTGTAACCGTGGTGAATGATATCCAACACCCATCTGTCTTGAGTAATTAGATCCCAATTTTCTTTGAAAAGAGACAGTCTTCCTCCCAAAGGAGCTGCCAGACGAGAACCTACTGGCAGCTGAAAAGGCAGGTCATTGGGTCTGTTTACGAAAGGACTGACCCCTGCCCTCACCAGAAGTCTGAGCAGGTGAACTCCCTGTCCTAGGCCTAAAAGAACCTTGAGCTCTGCCCCTACCACGTCTAGACCTACCCCTAGACTGGGAATCATAAACAGGAAAAGTCCACCCCTTAGCAGGCCAATTTCTACTAAACTTCGGTGGCTGCACCTGCAAAAAATCTTTAACAGTTTGCATAGACTTAGCTTTGTCCTCCATTTTCTTTAAAACTGCTTCCACAGGCGAACCAAACAACACATCAGACTGTAAAGGAGCATCCAAAATCCTTGTTTTAACATGTTCAGCTAAATTCTGATCCCTCAACCAGGCATGCCTGCGAAGAACAGAACTAGTGGCAGCCACCCTCGAGGAGGCCTGTACAGCATCAAAACCACATTGCAAAGAATGCTTACCCACTTGTTCAGACACATGAACCAAATCCAGCAACTCTTTACACTCAATCCCTTCCGCCAAAGCATCCACCTTAGATTTCAATTGTGAAAGGAGATAATTTTGATATTTTAGCATGTGAAACTGACAATTCAACGCTCTCATGGCTAGAGTGGAAGAAGTATATACTTTCTTTCCCCACCTATCCAAAGCCCTGGCCTCTTTATCAGTGGGAACAGGATTTTTAACCACAGAGGCCTTAACACCTTTAGGTCCCTGAGAAACCGTTTCTGGGTCCGCCCTAGGACTCAAACAAATACTTATGAGCTTCGGGCACCCTATAGTACCTATCAGGTTTAACAGGAGCAGGAGGCAAAGAATCAGGGTTCAGGGAAGCCTCTGCAAAAACATCCTCCACCACATTCAACACAGGAGGTATAGCTAAGGGCCTATGCTGGGGCAAAAACAAGAATTCCCTAAGCCTTTTCCTGGAATCAGAGTAATCCTGGCCTTCCCATTTAAAGTGCTCCCTCATGGAATGCAGAGTCTCTGAAAATGAGAAATCCTCAGGAGGAGAAGCTGTAGGAGTGGAATCATCCACATCAGAATCAGAATAAGCAGGATACTCCTGCAAATCTTCCGCAGAAGACTCAGAAGCCTCTGAACACTGTTCAAAACTATCAAACTCCGGTTCCACCCTAGGCCGCTTATCAGGAGGGGGCATAGAACCTCTAATCATAGTAATCAAATCTTCTGCCATTTTAAGCATATGTTTCTTAGGTACAGAACCCGAAATGCTAGGAGAAGCCCCCACTGAAACTGAACTTGGCCGACCTCTCAAAGAAGGTTTGGCAACAGAAGGAGAGGCCCTAACTACCTTGGGAAGAGATGGAAGAACAGTTACCTGAGAAGCTCCCTCAGCCTGGCCTACCTCCTGAGAAGGCACATCCTGTAACAGTAAAGTTTCTGCCTGAGACTCCATAGAAACTCCTGGCAAAACCTCTGGCTCCACTGAGCCTTCTAAAGAACCGACGTCCGGGACTGCCGGTTCATCAACCCTAGGCTTCACTGTTTTGTCCTTACGCTTCTTGGACGAAGCGGGCGTCGGAGTATCCGACGGCATTTTATAATTACAACGCTTTCCAAACACTAACCTGGCACAGTCTAACCTCCTCTTAATAGTGCGTTTGTTAAACCTAGCACAAGAGCGGCACCCAACAACGTCGTGCTCAGGCCCTAAACAAGGTATACACAAGGTATGGTAATCCCTATGAGGTATCTGTTTCCCACAAGAAATACAGTTATTCACTTTTTCTGACATCCGGTTAAATACTGAGGCAAGAAAAAAACAAAATGTTCCCCAACGGGGTACTTAGCCAACTCTGATTCGGTCTGAAACTCCGGTTTCGGAAATATTCCAGAACGCCAACCTGCACTCGCAAAACTGCTTCTGCATCGGACCATGCGGCAAAAAAGACTGAGGAGATGACGTCGGGCATGCGCATTAGTACCCTGACGTACTGACGTCAGTCTAATGCGCCCTGACCGACGTCAGCCATATACTCTGGTATTCGGGCCGACTGGGACAGCGGACTACCCAATAGTAAGGACTGCAGCAATGGGGAACGAAGAACATTGGGAAAATTTCCCTCTTCCACAATGTAGTGCGATCTCGGAGTTGGTATATTTAAGTTACGGGGGGGGGTGCAGGGGGGCCTGTCCCCCTGCTAACAGTTTTAAGGTAAGTGTTGGTTGTTTTTTGTGTTTATTTTACATGTAAAGTAGACCCATATATATATATATATATATATATATATATATATACACACACACACACACACACACATACACAGTGGATATAAAAAGTTTACACACCCCTGTTAAAATGCCAGGCTTTTGTGATATTAAAAAAATGAGACAATAATAAATCATTTCAAAACTTTTCCCACCTTTAATGTGACCTATAACCTGTACAATTCAAATGAAAAACAAATCTGTTAAGGGGAAAATATAAAAAAATAAAAAATGTACAATACGCTGGTTGCATAAGTGTGCACACCCTTAAAGTAATACTTTGCTGAAGCACCTTTTGATTTAATTACAACATTCAGTCTTCTTGGGTACACACCTGCCATCAATTAAAGCGACTCTGATTAACCCCACTAATGTTCAGCTGTCCTAGTATGATTTTCTTAACATTTACTCAGTTGCCTGCTACAGCAAAAGCCATAGTTCACAGACAGCTTACAAACTGTCAAAGGGATCTCATTGTTGAAGAGTACAAAACAACTTCCATAGCACTGGATATACTATGGAACATAGTGAAGACAGTCACTCAAAAAGTGGAGAAAATATGGAACAACAGTGACGCTGCAAAGAACTGGACATTCCTCCAAAATTGATGAAAAGACCAGACGAAAACTGGTCAGGGAGGCTGCCAAGAGACCTACAGCAACACTGAAGGAGCTGCTGGAATTTCTGGCAAGTACTGGTTGTGTAATACATGTGGCAAGTACTGGTTGTGTAATACATGTGACAACAATCTCCCGTATTCTCCATATATCTGGTCTATGGGGTAGGGTTGCAAGATGGAAGCCTTTTGTTACACAGAAAAACATCCAGGCCCGGCTAAAATTTGCAAACATCAAGTCTCCCAAAAGCATGTGGAAAAATGTGTTATGGTCTGATGAGACCAAGGTTGAACTCTTCAGCCACAATTCCAAAAGGTTCGTTTGGTGCAAAAACAACACTTCACATCACCAAAAGTACACCATCCCCACTGTGAAGCATGGTGGTGGCAGTATCATGCTTTGGGGTTGCTTTTCTTCAGCTGCAACTGGGGCTTTAGTCAAGGTGGAGGGAATTATGAACAGTTGCAAATACCAGTCACTTTTGGCCCAAAACCTTCAGGTGTCTGCCAGAAAGCTGAAGATGAAGAGGAATTTTACCTTTCAACATGACAATGACCCCAAGCATACATCCAAATCAACAAAAGAATGGCTTCACCAGAAGAAAATTAAAGTTTTGGAATGGCCCAGCCAGAGCCCAGACCTAAATCCAATAGAAAATCTGTGGGGTGACCTGAAGAGGGCTGTGCACAAGAGATGCCCTCGCAATCTGACTGATTTGGAGTGCTTTTGCATGGAAGAGTGGGCAAATATTACCAAGTTAAGATGTGCCATGCTGATGGACTCCTACCCAAGAAGACTGAATGCTGTAATTAAATCAAACAGTGTTTCAACAAAGTATTAGTTTAAGGGGGTACACACACAACAAATTATTAGTTTAAGGGTGTGCACACTTATGCAACCAGTGTATTGCACATTTTTTATTTTTTATATTTTTTTCCCCTAACAGATTTGTTTTTCAATTGAATTGTACAGGTTACAGGTCACATTAAAGGTGGGAAAGGTTTTGAAATGATTTACTGTGGTCCCGTTGTTTTATATCACAAAAACTTGGCATTTTAACAAGGGTGTGTAACATTTTTATATGGACTGTGTCTGTGTGTGTGTGTGTGTGTGTGTGTGTGTGTGTGTGCGTGTGTGTGTGTGTGTGTGTGTGTATATATATACATATACGGTTCCACTTCATATGATCGAAAGCCCCTAACATCTAAATTCAAAACAGCGAGACCAAATGATCGAAAATCCAAAACATCTAAAACTCATAACATTGACTCTCAAAACGCTGAAAACTACAAAGCAACTATAAATAACATCCCACACACTGTTTACTATGTTTAAGCAGGGGGGCAAGCCCCCTGCACCCCCCACACCCCTCATAAATTAAATATACCAACTCCGAGGTCGCACTACAGTGGGGTTAGGAAATTCACTCTTCCCCCACTGTAGTGCGACCTCTGAGTTGGTATACTGAATTTATGGGAGGTGTGTGGGTGGAGCCCCCCCACATGAAGGGTGCAGGGGGGCTTGCCCCCTGCATAAACATAGTAAAACCTCTGCGGGATGTTATTTATAGTTGCTTTGTAGTTTTCAATGTTTTGAGATTCGATGTTATGAGTTTTAGATGTTTTAGGTGTTGTGGTTTAGATGTTACGAATTTAGATGTTATGGGTTTTCAATGTTTTCAAGTGGAACTATGTATATATATATATATATATATATATATATATATATATATATATATATATACACACACACACACAAACAACCAACTCTGATGTTGAACTATTGTGGGCAAAGGGCAGGTTTACTTATATTTTTATAGAGTGTGCACTTTACAAGATGTTTTTTAGAATGTTATTTTTGTTTAGTTTTAGCTGTCAGCATCAACCGATGCTCTCGATGTTGCCCAACTACAACTATGCAATGATTTAATTTACTGCTGAATGCCTATGCAACAAAAAGGAGTTTAGGTGGTTAATGTTCAATTAAAAGCCGTTTGAAGAATGTTTTCTTAGACGATTAACCACAGACCCACACTCTGCAAAAGTATAACATTTCAATTCAACATTCTGCCCATTAGACTTCCAAGATGACTGAACATTGAATAACAGCTTAAATTCAGTTCTTCCAGTTTGAAAACAGAAACTCAGAAGAGAGGGACAGTAAACTTGTATTTTTGGTAAACTTCAATAACTTGGATTTTAAGTGCACTGCCTGGATATCAGCAAAGAAGACAGAAAATCAATCACAAAGGTGAGAAAAAGCAATAACTGGGAAGAATTCTGTAGCTGCTCAGCAAAAGCAGTGCAAGCTCTGGCTTTGGTGCAAGATATGACTTTCAGTAACCTAGAGGAAAAATAAGTCAAAATGTATTCAGAGCAGGTTAAAGTAAATTAAACACTGATGGAGTATATCAACTCAAATAATAAAAGGCTGGAAAAAATGGAAGAAGCTTTAAACAGATATTCAGATGAGGTGATAAAACTGCAAAAATCACAGGATGAAATGAAGAAAATGCTGGCTGAATATGAGACTGCTCAAGAAGAGAGGATTCAAAAAATAACAGAATTAGAGTACAAAGCAAGCAGGGAAAACCTGACATTTTCTGTTGGAAGGAACAAACTGTATTCATTTTATGAAAGCACAAATAAGCTACTGGACTGGTATTCCACAGCAGGAGTTGTTAATTGAAAGGCCACATTGTGTGCATGCTCCAAACCTGGCCACGAGAAAGCAACCTAGACCTTTAACAGTAAAGATGCAATCCTACCAGCAGGAGGAGATGATTCTAACAAAACTTTGGCAGATGGACAAAGTACTGAAAGGCGGAGACAGCAGTGTGTTTGTGGAAAATTACTATTCAGTGTACACCACGCAGAAGAGGAGTACATTTATTCCACTAATCAGGGAATGTCGACAAACAGGTGTGATATTCAAACTGCTGTACCCAGCTAACTTCAGAACATTCTTTCCTAGAGGGACAATCATTTTTTTGATGCAGAAAATGCTAAGAAGGAAATACAAAAGTTTTTCCAACAAAAAGTGAGCTATGAAACAGAAGGGGATTCTGCTTCTTGTTCTTCTGGTAATAAAGACTGTGTCAGTGAAACCTTTTCCAATGTTTCAAAGGGAAATACTTGAGAGAGAGAGACAAAAGCACATGTGTTGACTACAAGACCCAACAGTATGTTGGAAATGAAGCAGACACTGGATTTGGGAGGTGGAGATTAATATGAATAAAAACAGCAACTCAGAAATTGACAACTAAATGTGGGATTATAAAGCATTAATTATACTTGTGAAACATGACAGAACAAGAAAACCTGGAAATATTGGACTTTTTATGACTCTGGTAAACTTGTAGGGGACACTAGAGCATATGCCCTACTTCATGTCATTAATGCTTTTTCTCATTCTTGCATGGAGGAATGACTGGATTAAGGCCTTTGGATTGATCTAGTAACAAGTTTTGAGAGTAAGCAAATAAATAAAAAAAGAACATTGAATATAATAAAAGCTTTCCTCCAGCAAATAAATACATGCTTGTAGAAGCAACTCTGTATCTGGTCCTCATGTCTCCATGGAGACAATCTGAAAAACAGCAATAAAAACAGAATAATTATTTCTTTCAATGGCTAGGAGATGATGTTTTCTGAAAGCATTCAAGTGTTTTCGCAATCTGGGAGAACAATAAAGACAAAACCAGACAGCACTTAGTAGAAGCACAGGCTGTACCATGTGTCTTAGCATGGATAACCCTTCTTTTAGGTAAACCTAAGTTATGTGTGTGGCTGTCAGTGTAGGACAATTGTTCCTATTAGGATACAACTTAAATATTTGAAGCTGTACATAGTTTTCTATTAGTATTAAGTTAATAGATTTTAGGGTTATATTTTTCTTTTTGTTTTAGGGCTTTCAATAAAACAAAAAGTTCTGTAAGATGTGACAGACTGAAATGGGCACAACAAGAAACAACTGTATAAAAAAGTCAACCTGCCAAACATTAGTGTATGCATATAACACAAAAGCTGGAACTAGACACTTAAGAAAAAAGCTGTTACACATAATAGGTGGGAATAACTTTTTAACATAATGATGCTTTATATATTATCTTTAAATCTAAATGGTCTCACAGATGAATACAAAAAGGAGAGAGTAGTGAACTGTATCAAAAATGTACAGTGCAAATAGCTTTGCTACAAGGGACACATCTGGAAAGAACTGAACATGTGAATTTAATAAAGAAAGGACTTCAGGACGGTTATTAGGAGGAATACCTGGGACAAGGAAAACAGCAGTATTACAATAATCGCAAGAGGAGCTTTAAATAGTGACAGAAAATAAAGATAATAATGGTAGATTTGTAGTACTAAGGGGCTACTGGCAAGGAAGGACGATTACACTGCACGTATTTATATTCCACCTAAAATTGCTATAATGAAGCTTAAGAAAATTTTTGGGGAAATTATCAGCTTTCAGCAGGGAACATTACTTACAGGAGGGGACTGGAATTCGATTTGTAGCAGTGAATATGTGCCTGGGAGGCCCAGAAGGGAAAATATACATTTATGAAAATATTTGGCATGGAAGATGTGAATTCAGCAGTTGGAGTTCACAATGAATTTACATATTAATTCCCAAGATACAAAAAATGGGCTAAACTAGACAGAACTCACATTTCACAGAACGTGTGCATTTAATTGCAAGTTTTGATACACATCAATAGCTATTTCAGATCACGTGCCAATAATAACGAAAATAAAAACGTAGGGTAATGAAATAAAAATGAGACACTGGTGCTATTCCCACCTATCTGTGTAAAAGAGAGGAATTTAAAGAATGGATAATGGAAACTACTTGAGAGTTATTAGAGAAGATAGAAATGTCTTCTAGCTAGGCAGTGGGATAAAATTAAAATTGTAGTTTAAAAAGAGGGTGGAGAGAAAAGAAAGAAAGATATGATTAACAAGCAACAAGAATTATTTAGAGGGACGGACAAACGTTAAAAGTATTGCAGAATGGGGGAATCTCAGAACAAGTAAAGGAGCAATTGCAGAATGCTAAACAGAAAATAAGGGATTACCTCAATAATATGCATGACTTTAGAAAGATTGCTATTAAGCAACTGTTTTTGATAACGCCAAAGCACAAAAACTTTTACCACAACTCAGGCAACAGAAAGTAGAAAGGGTTGTCGCCAAACTTAGGGAGCCTATAACAAGGAAGATAATGAAATCCTGTAGAGGTACTAGAAATATTTTAGAAATGTTTATGAAAGTCTGTAGAAACAGAGAAATATGGAAATCAAGAAAAGTTACAAATGGAAATGTTTATGGAAGATGCAGAGAAGGCTCAATTACTAACAGAATAGGAGGATGAGATAAAAATAATGTATAACCAATCCACAGGAAAGTCCCCAGGAATAGATGATATTGCTGTGGAAGTTTGGAAGCTAGGAGGGAAAAACTGATAAAGAATGTTTGGTGTAACAGTTTTCTAAGACAAGGAGAAGCACTAACATCCTGGAAGAAAATGGTGGTGGCTATAATACCTAAACAGGGTAATGACCTATCAGATCCAGCTTCATACAGGCCCATTTCAATCCTAAATCATGTTTATAAAAGCATTTATCTCTATAATAGCTAAAAGAATGGCAGAGGTGATGCCAAAATTGACAGATATGGATGAATGTGGTTTTGTGTAGGGGAGGAAAACATCTGACAATAAAAGAACACTGATGATCCAAGAGAGAAGCAGAATGTAAGAAAATACCACTGCTGTTTGCAGGCCTTGATACAGCGAAATAATTTGACAGAGTAAGCAGGGAGTTTATAAGTGGGGCAATGGAAACATTTGCATTGCTTGTAAAACTACAAGGTTGATGAGGAGGATATATATGAAGTGTCAGAGGTGAAAATTCAAGTGGGTGGGGGTTCCTCTCTGATAATTTCTGTTTGAGGAGAGGAATCAGGCAGGGGTGTCCTCTTTCTTCTTTATTTGCATTATATTTAGAACCACCGATAAAGAAAATAAGGGGCTCAGAAATTCAAGGATATAATTGGTATGGCAGTCAAGAAAAGCTGGCTCTATTTGCAGATCACATTACTTTATACCTAATAAAACCAGAAAAGGGCATTTCAGTGTTGTGGAACATTTTGAAGCAGTTTCAAATATTTTCGGGATACAAAACTAATGAAGCTAAAACAAAGGCAATAGCTGTACATTATGTACCTACACACAAATTGGTTCATCAATATCCATATTTATGGGGACATGATAAAATGAAGTACTTAGAGGAGTATGGATTAAAAAGAATTCTGGTGTGGCAGCTAAGGATATGTGTGAAGAGACTAAACAAAAGATAATACCAAAACTGAGAAACTGGAAGTTCTGTTATATGGCTAAGGACAGCAAGATACCAGCAGTAAAAATGTTTTTAGTCCATTTAGATTTACACACAAGTATTTTTTTATCAGCCAGAGGAGAAATTGTGGATAGCAATTAATAAAGAGCTGAAAGATTTTATCTGAGAGGGGAACACAGCAAAAGTCAAGTGGGATAACCTGCTTCTTCCAATATACAAGGTGGTTTGGGATTACCCCATTTGAAGGGGTATTTCAGAGCTACACAGTTAAGGCTCCTCCTATACATAGCACAAGCAGAAACCTATTACTTAAAGTGGAAATGGATGATGATGAAACAGGGGGGAAAGTGGTTGGACGAGTGAAGTTTTCAGAGGTAAGGGTCTGTGTGGTAGTTAATACAGACTTCCTCTGTCCAGGAGAGAAATGGGCACCACCCCAGGAGTAAATATGTTTTCATCCATCAATCTAGGTTGCATTTGAATAGGGTCAGGGAGGAGGGCTCTGTTTCATGTGAAATGGAAGCCTCTTCCAGAAAAGTGGCAATCTCTGGGACATGTATCTATCTCTACAGCATGACCTGTTCATGTCAGAGGCTAGGTTAAGATCACTGGAGCGAGAAACCCTCCTGAAGTTTAATTTATGAATGTGTAGCATTTCATCAGAGCCGGGTCAGAGACTGCCCTGTAAGCCAGGCACAGGTCACTCCTTAGCAACCTGTACGGGACAGAATACAGTGACAGGGCTTTCGGCCTTTACATGCAAGACTTGGTTTATATACCTTGTAATTCTTCGGTGAGAAACCTTTGCTGTCTCCCCAATCATTGCATGAGTCTGGTGAGGTACATGCAAAAGGGAGCATTGTACTCCGTTATTGGTCTAATGACAGCAGAGTATAATGGAATTATAACATCCTCAGATCTAGATGTGATGTCTTTACTTACAAGTACCACCACACAGAAGGGTTTCTTTACTACTGTGGATATGTGGTGGTCAGAGTTCAGATTGCTATCAGCCTGGGTACCCAGATCACGTACCAGTAGATCTACACTTGGGGGAGGGGGGGGGTGCTGTCTAAAATGTAATTAGCAGGGATGTCAGCTTTCCCAAAGGGATTAATAATGCACTTTTTTGCACTTAGCTTTAATCTATGGCTTTGGCACCAATCATGTGTCTGCATTAACCTTGTCTGATATTACATTAACATCATTGGGGGACTCAATAATTCCTCCCAATTTGCAATAGTCAGCTGGGAGTTTCTCTATAATATCTGAGTGGGGAATTGCGTCAAATGCCTTGGAGAGGTCATGATAGGTGGTATGTATGGTCTTTCCCTCTTCCAGGGCCTTGGTAACTTTCTCATAGAAGTCAACCATGTTTAACAAGTATGATCTACTTTTAACGAATCTGAACTGGGTTGGGGTCCATTGTTTGGAGACATATATCCTTGTTATTAAGGTCCATAATGATTCTTTCCATGGCCTTGCAGATGAGGCTAGTCAAGCTTATGGGCCTTTAATTCTCAGGGTCAGTTGATGGTACCACTTTATGCAGACGAATTAGTGCTGCTGTCCTTCATTCTGCTGGAACGCAGCCAGTTTTCAGGCTGTGGTCAAACAGGGATCTGACTGGGTCTGCTAAGTCACATTTTTTTTAAGTTGTTTAAAAGGCAACCTGGGATGGTGTTTGGTCCCACAGATGCTGTGCTTTTGGCCTTGGAAAGTGCTGAGATGACCTGCTCTCTTGAGATCACAGGCTGAAGAATGGTGGCAGGTATACCTTGGGGGATGAGGGATGGGGGTGGGGTGAAGTTTTCCCCAAATCTGTCAGCTAGCAGGGTGCCTATCACCTTTGGTTGAGTATGGGGTTGCCATCCACAACCAATTCAGCACATAGATGGGTATTCCCTTTTAGATTTCAGAGGTAGTTAAAGAATGCTTTGTGATTATCCTTACATATGGAGGCTATTTTTGCTTCATAATTAGCTTCGGAGGACTTGACACAATCTCTAATTTGTTTGTTTAAGCTAGAGAGGGATTTCTTCCTCTGCTGAGTGGGTTCCCTCTTGTTCTTGGACATTAGTTTCTTTTACTTTTTGCATAGCCTGTTTATACTAGGGGTCCACCAGGTGGCTTAATTTTTTTTTTGGCAAAACCTAGTCTTAACCTGTTCAGGTACAACCGATTCTATACAACTGCCTAAGTGGTTATACAGGATATTGGTGTACACCTCTGCATAGGAGTGCATGTTATCTGCATTCGAGAGGGCATTGAAAGTTCTTATACTATCACTTAGTAGGAGGTAATTTTTCTTAGAAAAATTCTTAAACATTTTTGAGATAGATGGGGTATCTGGTCTTATAATTACACTGAATGAGACTGAATTCTAGTCCAATCTTACCAGGGAGGACATCACATGGGGCGTGGGGGGGGGGGGGGTTGGTTGGTGCAATGCTCTCCCATGTGAGTGCTAAGCCCAGGATATCTGAGCCTCTTCTGGTTGTCAAATCTATTCCAGAGCATTTGCATACATAAAGTCCAAGAACCTCTGAGCCAGCATATTTGTAGTTGTGTGCGTTTCCCATTCAATGGTACGATAATTAAAATCACACATGAGTAATATGTTGGGCTGTATGGCAAGTAACTCCTGTAAGTCCAGGTATGCGGTATACTTTTCCTGTTTCATGGTCAGGGACCTATAGCTAGCTATGAGGTGGTAGGGGGCTTTGCCTATAGTTAATTGGACAAGGAGTAGCTCAAGAGAGTCGTACTATTTGACCAGTCTCGAGATGTACTTATCCTTAATGAAGACAGATACCCCTCCTCCTTCGGTTCTTTCACGCTCACTTTGTGGTCTGAAGATATGAAAGAGTATTGTGACCCTGCACAGTCAGGGTGTTTTCTGCACCTGTGAACCACTTCTCAGTGACTGCACAGACATAACCATCTTCCAAAGTGAGGACTGCTTCCAGGGAGTACAGTTTTTTGTTTAGACTCCTAGCATTAAGCAACAATACCTTGAGTGTAACTAGAGAGGATTTTATTATGTTGAGATGCTGGTTATTTTGATACTGCCTAAAAATAAAGCACATTAGGTGTGGCTAATGTCTTTGCCAGTATCTGAAATCATAGAGGAGACAGGTGCAGACCATCTCTAGCAAAGCAGTGCGGCCTATTGACCATGCCTTCTCAGGCTGAGAGATACTGGATCTCCCTGGAATGACACCTGAAGCTAAGCCAATTGTTAAACTCAATCATTTTTGTTTGTACTGTAGAAGCATTCTTGGAGAATGTAGAATGCTGCTTAAGGGTAGGGTTACACCCGCCTGTGACACAGTCTGAGAGCTCAGTCATGCCTCTCTTCATATAGTCCCATACAGTATGTCTCGAGTCATTCAACCCCACATGGACTATGACGGAGTCATACCAGTACTGGTGGATGAGTGACTTGAGTGCTTGAGTGACTTGATGGATCTGAGCACCTGACAGGCAACTAACCATAACCTGCTCCTTATCCAGCCTGGTGGGGGTCATCAGTGAGTCACCTATGACCAATACATTAGGTTTTGTGGTGTTATGCCTCATGTACTTATCTGCTGCAACACTGGTGTGCATGTGCTGCGCTGTGGTTGTTTTTTGCATTATTTGTGTAATTGGTTTAAATTTGGCAGGCCTCTGATCTTTTGGTAAGTTACTAGTGAGTACCTCCAAATATGTGGGTTTATATGTCATGTCCTTATTTAGTGTTGAAGTGTCTGTGTGCAGACAACCTGTTTGGCATTCAATTTGTCCTGATGTGAGAGTCTTTCCTCCAATTTCATAATGTTACTACATCTCCCACAAAGTATTTGTTTCAGGAATAAGTGGCTGTCAGTAGACATGAGACAGTTGCTACATTGCCTCAGAATGCCCACATCTATCAGACTGGCCAGAGAGATGATGGGAAACTGCCTGACCACGACTGCAGG
The DNA here is from genome assembly GCF_019279795.1 of Protopterus annectens. Classification (NCBI taxonomy): domain Eukaryota; kingdom Metazoa; phylum Chordata; order Ceratodontiformes; family Protopteridae; genus Protopterus; species Protopterus annectens. The sequence continues at coordinate 622,062,650 of NC_056734.1, forward strand.
CTCTTATTGTATGCTTTATTAGGGAAGGGGATGGGTTAATTTGACAGGACTGTGCTGGTAGCGCCAAGACTACAAGACGGACCTATATCTTGTGTAGGCTGAGGTTGACGAATAAGGCAACACTGCTCAGTGCACAACTGAGTTGCTCCTTGATCAACAGAAAAGCTGGGAAGGGATTCATTGGCAGCTATTTACGGAAAACTGAGCTTCTAGGGCTTTTGCATCTATACAAGGGCACTGCTAACCACTTCCATGCAAAGGGAAGTACCAAACAAACACGAGTCATAAATACATGCAAACAGAAACAAGTTTTAAGATAACTACCAATCAGGAAAGCACGTAAGCCTTTCACCAACAATTCCCAACTTAAGACACGTTAGATCAGCACACTTGTGCCAGAAGGGTGCAGAAAAACATCTTCTTAATGTAGAATACCTGGTTTGGAGCCCAAGTGTAATAAGACCGCACAAACTACCTACAACTAACAGATACAATGTAATACAGTGCAATTAAGTACTTAAAGCAACAGTAGACAATGCTGTTTTTTTTAACTTCTGAACTACATTCACAGTATATAAGAGAAGTGCAAAAAGATACTTTGAGCCCTTTTGTGTGCGTTCCAGCTCAGACAGACCAGGTAAACCCTTACTGCCACTAGATAAATAACCCCAGTCCTCCTAATGTAAAAGCACAGTAAAGGCGTGTCTGGAGTGAAATGCTACCACAAGCAAATTTAAAAGATATGAAATGGTACCACAAACAAACAAAGATAATGGTACTTTAAATAGCTTATAAAAATATGATTAATTAATAAAACTCTTGGCTTTGTATAAATGAGTCAAGAGCCATTCAACTGTACAGAATTTATAAAGGCACTAAAACAAGATAAGCTGGTTAATAAGCACTGTAGCCAATAAAACTACATGCAGAAATCTCAAGTACTTTCCCACCCTAAACAGAACAGGCTACCTCCTAGTGCACTAGATGGAAAAGCCACTGGCCTCTTGATGCAAAAACAAGTGCTTGCTAGAGTGTAAAAATTCAATACTTTACCCAACAGCTAACTAGATAATAAATTCAGAGCAAGTAAATCAGTAGAACAGACACAATGAGAGGCAAATGCACTTTTTTAATGCAAGCAGAAAAAAAGGCAAATAATTCAAAACATCAATAGAAGTGTAGAAAGGCAGGAGCTTAAGATCAATTTACAGTAGGGGTGGACAGCTTGAAATCACCAAGTTTAAAAAGATCAACAAAATAGTGGGTGGGAAAAACTAGCAGGGAATCACAAGCAGTACTTCAGTTTATGCAGGTATGAAATATTGTCAGAAAAAGACAAAGGCCCTGAAATTCACTGTGCATTTAAGTATCACTCAAACAATTTAACCAATGAAAAAATGTGAAATGTGCAGCCTAGCTAATTTACTTGTCAGTCTCTCACACAGAACAAAACCACTAGGCCAAGCAGATTTCTTGAAACAGAAAACAAAATGGAGCAGGTAAAACAGAAAACAGCTTTATCACTCACAAACAAGAAAATATAGGTTTAGTTATTCACTCAACAAGGAATCACCAGCAGTGCTTTATTTTATGTAGGCCTGAAATCTCTTCATAGAAGTATTTATTATTTCTAAAGCTATTCATAAAGTAACAGAAAGTATTCTAAGAAATAAGCCAAAATGGGAATGGAGAAAGGAAATTATGTCAATACGGATGACTGCAATTAGGGATACAGACAATAGGCAAGAGAAGCTGGAATTTATTGGAAAAATTGGCAAAAGAACCAAGGTATTGGGAGCAAATAATTAGACAGGGAAAGGTAATAGAATGGGAATAGGTCAAGAATTGGTTTGGCTGCAGGCTTGAGACTGCCTTCCCTATCAAGGATTGATATCAGAGTATAGGCAAACAGAAACAAATAGGGGCATCTTAAGTGAAAGACTAACACTGGTATAGTTTTTAGTAGAATCTAGAACAGAAGCTGCTTTTAAAAAAGGAAAAATTAGAGGAGCATATAAAATATTGAACAATAACTAAGAATCAATCAAAGGAGATTAAAAAGGATCAGGAAGAGACACTGAATAAACAATTTACAAAAAACAGTGGGGGGATATATGTATATCCCCAAATATGTAACAAAGTCTAGATGATTTAGGATCTTTGCTTGGAAGTGTTTACATAGGTATTTTAATAGCCGAAGTAAATTCCAAAGATTTTTTTCCCCAAAGGTAAACAGCACATGCTGGAGTTGCGATGAGAAAAAAGAGGTAATTGGGAACATTTTCTGGGAGTGTAATGAGTTGGCAGACTTTAAATATTCTCTGCAGACTACTCTGTCAGAGAAACTGGGTGAGCAAATTGGTGCAACTAAGAAAATAATTTTTTGAGCCATGATACAGTATCGGAACTGCTTACACACAAGGCCTTGCTGAGTTTAATTATGGTGGTTGCCAAAAAAGCATAGAACATGTAAATCAGAGTCTAAACCAACTGTACTAGAAGTAGTAAATATAGTAACAGAGATAAAACAACTGGAACTGGGATCTTGAGAAAAGGGTAGGATCACATTACATAGAAAAATAAAATGGAGTTTCTGAGAACAATATATGCAGAGGAGGAATGAGGTTTAAAAGAAGGCAGGATTTGAATGAGCTATGTACTGTCTGACTAACCATGACTGGATAGATAAGTGATGTATAATGTTTGAAACTAAAATTATGGCATCATGGTTTGAGATGTATAATGTTTGCAACCAAAATGACGTCAATATGGTTTGTTTTCAATTATATAAACATATGATTGCCTATGTCACACTTGATAATTTAATAAGGATGTTTCTTGTTTTAAAAAAAAAAAAAAAGAACATTTTGTCCATTAATTATTAACATTTCAACAATCTGTTTTGAGCATCTCTCTCAAGGATGAGCTTCTGCAAGTTCTTTCACTTCTTAAGTATGAGCAATAGTTCACTTTATTACTTCTGTTCAACAATATGCAAATTCTTCTGAAAATGTTTTTTTTTGCACAGTTTTGAGAGAAACATTTTTCTAACACGGATTTTGCAAGCTTGAGAAGCAGCTCAACAAGGGTTTCTCCATACTGGATCCATTCTTTGTTACAGTACACTGCCTCAAGATTTTTTTTCATACCCATTACTTTCATAACTGATCCTGCCTTCACTTCTAATTCTAGAAATTTTATTGGATTCAAATGTTATTTTACACATGTGCTTCTTTTCAGTTAATTCACCCACAGCTTTAATAAGGTTAGAGATATGCGTTTCAACAGCTTGTCTATTACATAATTTCTGATACCTATCATTCTGTCTCTTCTAAAAGAAATCATGCTGCTCGCCAAATTCACAGACTTTGGCTTTACTTTAGCAACATACGCATCTACAATCTCTGTTGGACCTCATGGTCTTGTAAATATCAAAAGTATAATATGTGGAAAATACCTTCTGAGGTGGCAATAATTACTTAATTTTTTTAAGTGCTGCTATAATTATCTTTCTCCTCAACAAGAAAAATGAGAGTTAAATACCATCATAGCTTCTTCCACAACAACATGCAGGAATGTACCATACTGAACATCTTCATATTTTTCAGCTAACCTGCTTACAGTGAGGAATAAATCACATTTCTTCAGACACAGCTTCCACTTTACAGATAGTTTTCTTTCTGGAAACATTTTCTGGGGAACTGAAGATAAGCCTTATCTTCACTGTGAATTATACTTTTATAGTTATAAACAATAAATTGACAACAAATACTTTCATTAAATTCTGTAGATGCATTTGCTTAGTTGTGTCACATATTTCACCAGTTATGTCAAGTCAGGAGGGTTAATAATAAAATACACAGACAAGTAAATGTGGTACAACTTTCATACTGCATGCATTCTCTAGACATTCTTTTTACCATAGGACATGCTAGTAAGTGTAGCTAGGTCATTACCGTTTAAAGGTATGTACCCATAAATGACTGATGAAAGAAAACTCAACAGTTTCTTTGACTCCTCCTGTGTTGTTTTATTCTGACAAATGACACCTAATGTCATACCCCATGCAGCTGTTCTTGCAATCTTGACCTGTCCCTCCAGCCACAGTACTGTGCTGGCAACTTGTCCTCATGTTCCTTCTATATGTGACACTAAAATAATAATGTCAACCAAAAGTAACGGTTCCCTTCTTCAGTGGAGACAACAATTTCTTACAGTTTGCTAATAAGAAAGACCCAGCACCGATCTTATACTTTTTTTCTTTGTTAAAAAATAACTCCTTTAGTGTTTCAGTTGCAAGCACAAAAACAACATATATAATGTCATTCTAGAATCTGGACCATTTATTAGAAGTAACTCATTTTGCAATAGTCTTGTAGTTTTTATCACCACTCTTACATGCTTTTATAACATGGTCTTGAAACTTAAAGCAGACCTATAAGCAGAGGTTCAAGTGCATCCTATCAGCCACACAAATCAAACCCATCTAACGCATACAATCTTCATACAACAATAAACTACAAATTATCAATTTTATTTCAGTCAAAAGACTAGATGTGATTAACTGAGGTGGATGCATCTTACATGAAGAATATTCTAATGTCCCACAATTGATGTGAACAACAATTTCTTCAAATACCACTTTTAATTACCCAAGTATTAGCATCTCCATAAATGAGTACCAAATATTCTACCCTAGATTCTTTCCCTATAGACTATTTTCTTGGTAATTTTTGATATAAATTTAAATAAATTATAACCTGTAAATCAGGTGCTTCCCTCTAGCATCCTAGAGATCTTGAGACAACTGATGCTTCACATAGACAAGATAACGCCAAAATCAGAAACCAAGCCTTCCCCACCACTCCTTCCAAGGAACCTTATTCTTTCTACCATTTCTTCATCCATCTTACATATTCTGATATCATGTGCCATGTGTTTTGTATTGCTCATCTACAAGTACTTAATCTCAACCAGTAAACTAAACTAAAAAACTCATTATGACATCCTTCAGATCAGCTCCAAGTTCCACTTCTTTCAAGGGAAAGCTACTCATCAACAACATGTCCATTAATTTACATATAAGAAAAAAACTATTCTCATTTAGACTGCCAACATATAAAATCAGCATGCCATCCAACATTTTCCTGCTACAAACACAACCGGTCAACCAATCAGAAAAAAAGCAACAGAGCCCATTTATGTGAAGAAGAGTCCATTCCTAACCCTATTTAAGCATAACCTTGCCCAATGGATGGAAAATTGGTAATTCACAGTGTGTCTGGCCCCCCATGTCTCTGATGGACAGAGGCACACAGTAATGCCAAAATTAACATTACACCCCCCCCCCCCCACACACACACACACACACACACAACCTTTAGAAACTACCTAGCATACCACCTGTTAATAAACACCCATGAAACACAGGGATACAATTGGTTTGGATTGCATGTCTAGGTTTATAAAGGCCCTGATGGTCACTAGCCTTGTGTACAACTATGAACTTATGAACAGGATACAAAGCATAATTCAAACTTCTTAAAGTAATTTTACTATCTGGAAGATTCAATGCATCAACTTACAATCAAACTGACACTCAACTGCCCTTTATATTCTTGCAGTATAAAGCAGCTACAGCACATGCTATGAGAAAGCTAACATTTCACTTCAATGAATCAAGTCTAATTATGTTGTTAATCAAGTTCCATCTTTCCCAGGGCAGCCAAAAACTGTATTACCATTTATGTAGTTATTACAACCTAGGAAAAGTTTCCTAATCAAACACTGGCCCAAACCTTTAGTGGCAACAATCATATCTACATTACTATATGTATTCAATTTTATTTTACTTATTTAACTATGTAAGCCCAATGGACACAAGTGTCTCTTTTCAGGTGACCCAGAAACAATGTCTGGTCACACAGTAGGCAAATGGAGGTGGAAGGAATCAAATCCTATACCTCTGAATGCAGGCAGCAGCTTCTTAACAGCTCAAAGACTTAATCCTATATACTCACTGACAAGAACAGTTAGCTACTTAACTAAGCTGAAAGATGTTTTCCTCTTAATATAATGTACTATCCTCATTAAATTCAATAACATCAGGATATTAAGAACACCCATAATCAACATCATGTTAGCTTTTGCTCCTAAAATGTATCCAACTGTCATTTTGCTGCCCAATTATGCAAATGTAAAACAAAAATAAGCTATTTCTAAAACATTTTTTATTTGGCAACTAGTGGTAGTCAAACACCATAGTCATCAAACACATTTCATAAGGTGTGCCAGCAAAAACCTGCTCATCAGTCCACAAGACATCAAAGGTAGATTGAAGGAGTAACTTCCAGCACCTTCTGAATGAAGAAAACCCAACAGGAGCTACACTGCCCTAAGACATAACCTAGGAGAAGGGCACTAAGAAAATAAAGTATGTGAAAGGAGAGGGCTCTGAACAGGTCATGCAAGATATGATCAATTTGGGAGAAATGGTTGGCTTCAGACTGTACTCACAGCAGTATGCAAGAAAGGTGCATCCCACAGGACTGGAGATAAAGCATTCTAATGTCAGTGCACAAGAACAAAAAGGACATTCACAACTGCAGGCAGTACAGAGGTATCAAACTTCAGTCACACCACATGAAAATGCTGGAAAGGGTGACTGATAAATAGTCACACAGAGCAGTAGAACTTTAGGTGGCAGATGAACAGTTTGGATTCAGATCAGGATGCAGCAGAAATTAGTTGATGTTTGTGGTGAAACAGTTGAGAAGAAGCTAGATATGAGGAAAGATTCCAGATGGACAATTCTAGAACTGGAGAAAGCATAAGAAAAGGTCTTAAGAAAGATGATTTGAGCAGTCATGTGATAGTTCAAAATTTGGGAAACCCTGGACAAATTACTGTAGGCTATGTACAACAGAAGGGTTCCCAGTGGGAGTGGGAGTGCATCAAGGTTCAGCTCTAAGCCCACTGCTGTTCATACTGGTAATGGACTACATATCCTCTAGACTACTCCGGTATTTGCTAGAGCTGGTTGCAGATCCTAACATGGGCCTCAGCCATCTCTTTTTCCCCTTCCTAAGCTCCCCAGTGCGCATTCACCAAGTCCGAGGACAGTTCCCTTCTATGTACCACACTTCCTCTTAGAGATGCCCATCCCTCCCTGCCTCTCTCTCCTTCAATCACCCAAGCCACTAATCGAACCCTAGTCAGCTGGGCCACAGTCTGAGCTGTATCCCCTCTATGCCACCAGACTGGAGTCTCCTCTTTAATTTCTTCCATATGGATGTGTCAATATAGATCACCCATCCATGCAATTATAGCTTAATAAAAAAACCTGTAACATTATTTTCAAGCTTTTAGTGCTACATGACATATGAATTGTTACAGACTCATAAGACATCTGACAAACAGCATGAACATTTTATAACATCTAAACAGAAGTTATAATTGGCTACAGAACTACATATATTTTTCAACTAAAAACAAAGATGAGAAAATAAATTTTACTATATTTAGTTTTGCCTTTTGTTTTGTCTTCAACAGGCCATTGCTACACAAGACGGATAATTTCCAAACATGAGCTCACAAAGGTATGACATACCTTCATCACTTCTATAATGCATGTTAAGTCATAAGCTTTAAAATAACCTTATGTTGCATTAATTAGACTTACAAAAAAAAAATCAACAGTATGTAATTATGCAGATTCAAAAGCAACTAACCATACCAGGCAACAGCACTCCCCATTTATTAATACAGTGGTACACGTCATAGGAAACCTGTACATAGTTAACATGACACCCAAAAGAGTTTGAAGATGTACATTTCTGAAATTTCAAAAGAAGGTAAATTTCCATCTTGCAGTCTAGTCTGCATCTTGCTTGTTACTAAACATTGAATAAAAATTAGTCAATGAGACTCCTAATGCATTAACAATTAAACTTATTTGCAAGTGTCTGGATGCAATTCAAAACAAATGAAATATACACTATTTTATTACATTAAAGGAACAACATTCAGTCCTAAACAGGAAGTGACACCTTCAAAACAGCCAAGTTATGTTCCTTAATTTCTACCAGTTTTACCTTATTCCCAAGTCAACTGCTACCCCCAACATTAATGCTTTTCAATCACAAACCCCGAGTGACCTTCACTAGTAATTCTTCACATGCATGGAATTATACTCCTTCACATGCATGGAATTATACTCCATGTACTAAAATAATGATCCTATTCCTTTTTACTGTCATTAAAGAAAGCAGCACACTACTATAAATTAGCACTGCATATGGACATGACTATATTAAGCCACAGCATATCTAATTTAGCCTTTGAAAAGCTGCTTCACAACGATGCAAGTAATATTGCACAATCGCAGCCACAGCTATTACAGCTCCCTGTGATATTTTCCATTCTTTAAGATGAGGAACAAAAAAAAACAAAAAGAGGAAGGTGGGGGTCCTCTTGTACTTGAGGACCAAAAAGAAAGAGGGCCAAATTGCTTAAGAAGGGTGGATTACGAGGCTTGTCGTTAATCAGCACAGAAGCAGTGTAGAGAAGCATAGGAAATGGACAGGTTGAGGCAATTTGTCTTGGAGAATTTGTTAAATAAGGAGATATCCTGCACAGTGAGCCTAGTTTCTGATGGGTTTTCTTAACTGCATCTTTTATATGGTACTCCAATTTTAGTTGTTAACCAACAGTAACATCTAGTAGCTTAGGATTGGACAAGTTCAATTTTGCAGCATTTCCAGAGCCTACTGTGAAGATTGTTTCTGGTTAGAGATGTTGGGGATAACTAGGATTAATTTAGATTTTTGGGTAATTCATGAACACTGGGGAGCTGGAGAGGCGGACATCAAAAATTGCCTTATAAAGTACACCACTGCCTTGCCCTTAAAAAAAAAAAAGCTTTTATTGCTAGAACTACTCCACAACTTATCCTTCTTTCAACTACTAACCACATATAGACTTGTCTACAAACCTGACTAATGGCCAGTACTAAGCAACATTTTTCAGTGTTGCTTCCCAAAACAGACTGCCTCACTCAGCTAACAAATTAGATCTCTAACAACTTCACTGATGACTCTGTGCACTCCTCCTTTGTACCTAGTTTATGGAACTCCTTGTCCCTACAACTTGGACAAAGTAACAATAAACAAGCCTATCCAATTTAAACTCAAACACATACTGGATGCATGGTTCTGCTCCTGTTCCTCACCAGGATAACCCTAGACTGTATTTATCTTTCTAGACATCTTTTTCTTCCTCTAATTTCCTCACATGGTAAATAAAACTATTTACTATACAAATTGTCTTCCTTCCATTCTACTTCACTTTTTCCCCATTTTCAACTACTACTGATATTCTACAGTCAAAATGGTTTATGCCTACTTTATTCTGCTCTGCCTTTTCCCTCCACTACAGCTCTATCATCTTTCCTATTCTACATTCCCTTATTTCTCTTTCCCAAATTCACTTATTCTAACTCCTCTAGACAAAGACTCTTCTCTCCTTACCAACACTCATTTATCTGGCTATTACCGATTTTTTAAAAAATGATCTACCGTGAATCTGCTTTGGATATGTAATCATGACTTAATTATCAAGACAATTTACTGCAGATCTGTAAGACTAACTCCTACTTTGATACTGCTTATAAATACTTTGTATTACTATGCATTCCTACTAGGAAAATTATTGTAACTTTTTCTGTTTTGTGTAGTTTACCTATTTTCATATTGATGTATGGAGTTACTCTCCATAGGCCTCTGCTGAAAAGAGGTTACATTTGGACGATAAGTCACGCTATCCCTATAAAGAAATGTTAGCAAACAAACAGAAAGTAACTTTTATGAAAAAAACTGTCTGTGGACATAATGCAACTGTAGACCTTTTGAGACGCATGAAGCACTATTTTGGAGTACAAATACAACTTCTAAGTCAAATTACAGCTATTAATACAGCCCAACTGTTTCAAAATGGTATACAAAAATGCATTAGCAAATAAACCTATGTTTACCGTGGCATCCATGGAGCAACTGACATCACATAGAAAAACTATACACAAAAAAGCAGAGTAAAATTACCATATGATCAATTCACAGTCAAGTAGTGAAATTTATCCATGTATGGCACACACAAACTACTTTTTCAGTCTCACTTTGCTTAAACTGTTTCCCCATTCCACTTCTACTTCCACTGAATTTGTAAAATGTCCAAAATGGCAGAACTCTTGTATTACATCTTATAGGTTCATAGGTTCATACTAGGCTATCTGCCCAAAGGCATTTCTAAGCCTAGCCAGAGTGTGTTTGGCTTTCGCCACCCATTTTAAATGAATTTTGCTATGCCCTTTTTCGAGGTTAGTATACTGTGCCTCTGTCTAACAGTGACACAGAAGTGATACCCGGGGTAAACCTACGATCTCCAATCCACTCATCAAGATTCCTCTAGTCCCCAGGTCCCTAATTACTTCTTCCGTACTTAATGGATTACCACCTATGTGGTAATTTGTGGGCACTTTGTTTTTGCCAAAGGGGATGACTATAAACTTTTTGGCGTTTAGCTTGAGGCCATGGCTCTGGCACCAGTTGTCTGTTTCTCTGAGGCCCATTTGTAGGATGCTTGTGTCGGCTGGAGAGTCGATTATGGCGCCTAGTTTGCAGTCATCTGCGAACTTGGTCAGCCACAGTCCTTCCGTGTTGGCCTGTACCTCTGAGAAATATATATCGAACAAGAGAGGTCCCAAGACTGAGCCTTGTGGGACGCCACTTGTAACTGGTTTGGAGTCTGACATGGCTCCAGCAATTCTAACCATGTGGGTTCTGTCCTTGAGCCAGTTTGCAACCCATCTAGTGACATAGGGGTTTATATTTAAGCTGGTGAGCTTATCTATGCCTGAGTGGGGTATTGTATTGAAGGCTTTTGCGAGGTCCAGGTAGGCTGTGTGGACCATCTTCCCCTCGTCAATGGCCTTGGTGACTGTTTCAAAGAAATCGACCAGGTTTAAGAGGCAGGATCTGCCCTTAACAAAGCCGAACTGGGTAGGATCCAGTGTCTGAAGGTCCCCAATATCTTTATTTATGAGGTCCATGATGATCCTTTCCATAGCTTTGCAGACCAAGCTAGTCAGGCTTATGGGGTGATAGTTTCCAGGATCCGTTGAGGCACCACCTTTGTGGAGAGGGACCACTGTTTCCATACGCCACTCTTTGGGTACATATCCTGTAGTAAGGCTGAGATTGAACAATAGTTTTATGTTTGGGTTTAGCTCTTCTTGGAGTTCATGTAGGACGCAGCCCGGGACACCGTCTGGTCCCATTGATGCTGTGTTTTTTGCTTTGGAGAGGGCGGCTCTTACCTGAGCATCTGTGATGTCGGGGGGGCAGCACTCTGCTGGGATAGATATTTTCCCTTTTGGTGGGGAGGGGGGGGGGGTTTGCGCTGAATCTGTCAGCTAGGCTGTTGGCAATATCTGTCTCATTAGAGAACTATCTCAATTTTTCCTTCACCTTAACTATGCTGATGAACACAGCATTCCTACCAATAAATACACTTTCAATGCTGCCGGAAAAGTCAATCTACACCTCAGCTTTCACATTATTTATATATAATAACTTCTATGAACTGCATTTGTTGTCTTAGTGTAAATTCTCAGTAATCCTGATCTAAACATCTAGATCAATCAGCTACTCAGACATTTACCTGGTTGTTCGACTGAGAAATGCTATTAGTAGGATACCTTAGAAGTAAGCACGAATCCAACAAGCAATAATACCACCAGTTTAATAAAAATATTTAAAACATATACTTCAAATACACATCGGATTTAGCGGTTTCATCCACTACAATCTGGACTTCTTCAGAATAGTTTTAATTAATCAATTAGCCCCTTTATATACTTTCAGGCGCCAAAATAACAAATTTCATTCCTTTAAAAAGACATGCACTAATAAAAACATTTTTTTATACCTATATTGTGCATTTAATAAAAACTCATTGTAATCTTATTCAATTGATATCCCAAAAACGCCTCAGGCAAAACAAGTAAAAGACATACTAAGCAAACACTGGAACATTCGCATGGATGATAATGAAATAAAGAATATTGTAGGAGAGACCCCTCTATTTGTTTATAAAATAGAAATTAATGTGAAATTAATTTTATAGAGGAGAAATACAATAAGGGAAATTGATCTGCAGAGAAAGGGTACAAGGACATGTGGAAGCTGTAGACAGTGTCACGCCATATTTGAAAAAGAAGGTATTACCTTGGAAAATATAAATAAGACCAGGATTGTATTCCAGTATGGTAACTGTAATACCAGGAATATCATATATATGGCTAAGTGTATGACCTGTCCCAGCTTCTACATAGGAAAGACAGAAAGAATGTTCAAAAAAAAGAATATATGATCATGTATATGCTATTAGAAAAAATGACAGCACTAATGCACTTTCTAGACATGTTGCAAAATATGGGGATAGTCATGAATTCCGATTTGCCATATTAGAACAGCTAAAGATGGGACATAGAGGAGGCAATTATAAAGCCATCTTAGGAGAAAGAGAAGTGAGATGGCAAATTTTGACAGATGCCTCAACTGCATCTGGATTAAATGACTATATAACTATAAAACCCATGTTGCAGAGATATACTTAGGGAATGTAGAATAATAGAAAAAGATTTTTTCAAGAAATTAATATACAACAACACAAGTTTATTTTGGTGAAAGAGATAAATAAGCATTCACTTGAGATTAAATAATGCATTAATAAAATACTTATCCCTGCACTGAGCCACTATGTGTGAAATAGAATACTTTTGTATTTTTCATCACGTTATACAATAGTAAATACCAAATGTTGCGATCGATTTTCAGTGCAATAGTTTATAACATTTATTACAATTATTTTTTACATATAGTTGTACAGTGCATTTTAAGTAAAGAAAAAGTATGATGCAGGTATATAAATATGATTTTATGTTCTTTTAGAACTAATTATTACAGGAAAAGTAAGAGTTATGGTTTTTGGGATATCAATTGAATAAGATTACAATGAGTTTTTATTAAATGCACAATATAGGTATAAAAAATGTTATTAGTGCATGTCTTTTTAAAGGAATGAAATTTATTTTGGCACCTGAAAGTATATAAAGGGGCTAATCGATTAATTAAAACTATACTGAAGAAGTCCACATTGTAGTGGATGAAAGCTAAATCCGATGTGTATTTGAAGTATATGTTTTAAATATTTATATTAAACTGGTGGTATTATTGCTTGTTGGATTCATGCTTACTTCCAAGGTATCCTACTAATAGCGTTTCTCAGTCGATTGATTCGTTACTTGTTCTAAACGCTATTTAATTGTTTTTCACATTGTGGTCGTTATGGATACCCTAGAGGATGTTTTGTCTAACAAACGTACACCAGGAGATGAGGGCGACCTGCAGAGACTTCAGATGGAGGTCTCATTATTAAAAGGTGAAGTTACACAACTTTTGGAATTAATGACTCAAACAGAGCCGAAATTTCATGTTACACAGAGCCAGAACAGAGTGTCTAACCTATCGCAAGATCGTGATTTAGACGCGGAGTTCCCTAACAGTCAGAAAATTCGAACGGGCGCTTCTACAGCGCTAGAAACTGTGTTTTTACAAAGAACTGGCATGGAAAACAGTCGGTTTTCTGAGAAAGAATTTACCTTTGATTTCTCACTATATAATTTAGATGATGAAGCTCGGCACACTGGAACTGAGCCTAAACGTAATATGGCAGTAAGTACTTATTCTTCAGCTGTGCACAACGGAACATTAAAGGACAAAGGTACTGTTAGACACAGCTCTAGCCCTAGAGCTTGTGTTACTAATATTCAAGTAGCTAATAGCAATTTGGGACAAAACACTGTAAAGTTGGACAATTTTTTACAGAAGGATGTGTGTTTTGATAATTTAAGTCAAGCAATTGGTTCGAAAGCATTGTTAGGGACACAATGCCTGGCTCATTGAAAGAATTAATTTATGCCTTTGGGAAAACTTTAAATATGATCAAGGGCATTAAGATTGGTAATGCTTATTTAAACAAATGTCTTGTACTGAAAATAGTCCCTAAGGGACTATGTTTTTAAAATACCTATGGGTGTATGGTTAAATGATCAAGTATGTGATGAATTTGATGCTTTATTCAATAGATTTGGTTTTGATTATATGCAATTATTAATTAAAAGAATGATAAGAAATTGTGTAAATTGATTGAGAAGGTAGAGAAATTGAACAAAGCTATAACCAATGATTTACTGTTTGAACAGTGGGAGAGATTATACTTCAAACAATACACATTAGCTGATAAAAAGGCTCAGGACATTTTCAAAATAAAAATAAAAAGAAATTAACAGGGATACTTCAGATTATAAAGCTAATAGAGCGTATCCATGGAAGAATAGAACTAGTAGGTATGATGAGAAAAATGAAGAGAGGGATACATATGGGTCTCACCCACATAATCAGGAGGAACAATATGGGGAAGAGAAAGTAAATTTTTGTGGAGAATGGAAACAAAATCAATGGGGGAACTGGAAAAAGAATTGGAAGTAGAGGAGGAACAGACAGGGATGGGGACAAGAGAAATTCCAACAATCAGGGTCGGAGAGAATACATGAGATAGAGAAGGAAGATGTGACAAATAGTGTATATGATTTAAATGATGTTACATTTATGCAAGAGACAAAGAGGCACGATATCATTAATAGTAAAGATAACTTTAACATCTATAATTATACTAGTTTAGTGCTTGGGGAGGAGCACTTTAAATTATTTTCAAAAGGTATGAAATATATACCTAAGAAGAAATTTCATGTAGTAGACTGTCTTACTGAGATAAAATTATTTCTTAGGAAAATTAACTTAGCTGTGCAGTTTCACAACAAGCCACTACTGACAGGTAAAGAAGGATTAAAGAAAAAAGTACTTATATACCCCCTACTCATCCAAATGTAGCCATCTATGAGAAAATGGTAGCTAAAGAGATATATAGCTTACAGAATGATGTAAGACATAAAAAAATGAATAGTAATTTATCTAATGATAAGATTCATTTATTACAACTGCTAAAGGAAGATAAAAATATTAGAATAATGAAGCCGGATAAGGGAGGGGGTAGTTATACGATGCACATGAATATACTAACAAAATGTAACAAATCCTTCATGAATCAGGGAATTATGTCTCGGTGTCAAAAAATGAAATAAACATTGGATATAAGCGTATAGATATGTTTTTAGAAGAGTTCTTATTAGATGGACGCATAACAAGTGATACTTAAGTTTTTGAGTGTTGGGCATCCCATATTGGCAACAATAGTAGGTGTACTAAAAGTGCATAAAGATATCATAGATCCACCTTTCCGTCCCATTATATCAGGAAGTCATTCAAAAACATTTCCATTAGGAAAAGCTATCAACAGATGGCTTAAGCATATTTATAACAAGATTCCACACTTAGTTAAGGATTCTTGGGCCTTTCTTGGTAATATAACATCAGATTTATGGAGAAAGGGAATTATATTCATCACAGTTGATGCCATAGATTTATTTTCAAGTATTCCCAAGCAAAAAGGATTGGAAAGTTTTGTAATAGTATTAGATAACATTCAAACCTGAAATGGGACCAGATAAATTTAATTATGGAATTAATGTCCATTATACTAGAGTATAATTTCATCTATTTCGAAGGAGAATATTATAAGCAAACTAGAGGAGTGGCAATGGGGGCAGCATGTGCCCCTATTTTTGCCAACCTAGTTATGCTAGATTGGGAAACTGAAAAAATATTTAAAAGTGAATACTATAAGTACATTAGATATTACTCAAGATTTTTGGATGATATTTTTATTTTATGGGATGGTCCAGAACAAACTATTAGTTTATTTACAGATTATATAAACAGTACGAGTGATTTAAAATTCACACATAGTTATAGTACTGAGGGTATTGCAATATTTAGACACTTACATATCTAATACAAGTAATGGATTTAAATCTCAAATTTATAGAAAGAATACCTTCTCCAATAATTATGTACAGCACCCTAGTAACCATCCCTACAAAACGAAGAAAAGTATATTTAAAGGACAGTGAAATAGAATTTATAAAAAAAAATTATTTAGGTCCAGAGGATACCCTGTAGAATTACTGAATGACACGAAAAAGTGTGTAATTAATGAATGGGGGAAAAAATATACACCAGTTCCAGGTAAACAACAATTAAATAAGCCAACAGAGGTTGACAATGCAATAGAGCTTGTATATTGGAATATACGCCTCAGGCAAAACAAGTAAAAGACATACTAAGCAAACAATGAACATTCTCACAGTTGATAATGAAATAAAGAATATAGTAGGAGAGACCCCTCTATTTGTTTATAAAATGGGAATTAATGTGAAATTGATTTTAGAGAGGAGAAATACAATAAGGGAAATTGATCTGCAGAGAAAGGGTACAAGGAGATGTGGAAGCTGTAGACAGTGTCATGCCATATTTGAAAAAGAAGGTATTACCTTGGAAAATATAAATAAGACCAGGATTGTATTCCAGTATGGTAACTATAATACCAGGAATATCATATATATGGCTAAGTGTACGACCTGTCCCAGCTTCTACATAGGAAAGACAGAAAGAATGTTCAAAAAAAGAATATATGATCATGTATATGCTATTAGAAAAAATGACAGCACTAATGCACTTTCTAGACATGTTGCAAAATATGGGGATAGCCATGAATTCCGATTTGCCATATTAGAACAGCTAAAGATGGGACATAGAGGAGGCAATTATAAAGCCATCTTAGGAGAAAGAGAAATGAGATGGCAAATTTTGACAGATGCCTCAACTGCATCTGGATTAAATGACTATATAACTATAAAACCCATGTTGCAGAGATATACTTAGGGAATGTAGAATAATAGAAAAAGATTTTTTCAAGAAATTAATATACAACAACACAAGTTTATTTTGGTGAAAGAGATAAATAAGCATTCACTTGAGATTAAATAATGCATTAATAAAATACTTATCCCTGCACTGAGCCACTATGTGTGAAATAGAATACTTTTGTATTTTTCATCACGTTATACAATAGTAAATACCAAATGTTGCGATGCGATTTTCAGTGCAATAGTTTATAACATTTATTACAATTATTTTTTACATATAGTTGTACAGTGCATTTTAAGTAAAGAAAAAGTATGATGCAGGTATATAAATATGATTTTATGTTCTTTTAGAACTAATTATTACAGGAAAAGTAAGAGTTATGGTTTTTGGGATATCAATTGAATAAGATTACAATGAGTTTTTATTAAATGCACAATATAGGTATAAAAAATGTTATTAGTGCATGTCTTTTTAAAGGAATGAAATTTATTTTGGCACCTGAAAGTATATAAAGGGGCTAATCGATTAATTAAAACTATACTGAAGAAGTCCACATTGTAGTGGATGAAAGCGCTAAATCCGATGTGTATTTGAAGTATATGTTTTAAATATTTATATTAAACTGGTGGTATTATTGCTTGTTGGATTCATGCTTACTTCCAAGGTATCCTACTAATAGCGTTTCTCAGTCGATTGATTCGTTACTTGTTCTAAACGCTATTTAATTGTTTTTCACATTGTGGTCGTTATGGATACCCTAGAGGATGTTTCGTCTAACAAACGTACACCAGGAGATGAGGGCGACCTGCAGAGACTTCAGATGGAGGTCTCATTATTAAAAGGTGAAGTTACACAACTTTTGGAATTAATGACTCAAACAGAGCCGAAATTTCACGTTACACAGAGCCAGAACAGAGTGTCTAACCTATCGCAAGATCGTGATTTAGACGCGGAGTTCCCTAACAGTCAGAAAATTGAGCAGGCGCTTCTACAGCGCTAGAAACTGTGTTTTTACAAAGAACTGGCATGGAAAACAGTCGGTTTTCTGAGAAAGAATTTACCTTTGATTTCTCACTATATAATTTAGATGATGAAGCTCGGCACACTGGAACTGAGCCTAAACGTAATATGGCAGTAAGTACTTATTCTTCAGCTGTGCACAACGGAACATTAAAGGACAAAGGTACTGTTAGACACAGCTCTAGCCCTAGAGCTTGTGTTACTAATATTCAAGTAGCTAATAGCAATTTGGGACAAAACACTGTAAAGTTGGACAATTTTTTACAGAAGGATGTGTGTTTTGATAATTTAAGTCAAGCAATTGGTTCGGAAAGCATTGTTAGGGACACAATGCCTGGCTCATTGAAAGAATTAATTTATGCCTTTGGGAAAACTTTAAATATGATCAAGGGCATTAAGATTGGTAATGCTTATTTAAACAAATGTCTTGTACTGAAAATAGTCCCTAAGGGACTATGTTTTTTTAAAATACCTATGGGTGTATGGTTAAATGATCAAGTATGTGATGAATTTGATGCTTTATTCAATAGATTTGGTTTTGATTATATGCAATTATTAATTAAAAAGAATGATAAGAAATTGTGTAAATTGATTGAGAAGGTAGAGAAATTGAACAAAGCTATAACCAATGATTTACTGTTTGAACAGTGGGAGAGATTATACTTCAAACAATACACAT
Source organism: Protopterus annectens (assembly GCF_019279795.1). Taxonomy (NCBI): domain Eukaryota; kingdom Metazoa; phylum Chordata; order Ceratodontiformes; family Protopteridae; genus Protopterus; species Protopterus annectens. Next base: position 622,081,292 of record NC_056734.1, read on the forward strand.
TAGCTGATAAAAAGGCTCAGGACATTTTCAAAATAAAAATAAAAAGAAATTAACAGGGATACTTCAGATTATAAAGCTAATAGAGCGTATCCATGGAAGAATAGAACTAGTAGGTATGATGAGAAAAATGAAGAGAGGGATACATATGGGTCTCACCCACATAATCAGGAGGAACAATATGGGGAAGAGAAAGTAAATTTTTGTGGAGAATGGAAACAAAATCAATGGGGGAACTGGAAAAAGAATTGGAAGTAGAGGAGGAACAGACAGGGATGGGGACAAGAGAAATTCCAACAATCAGGGTCGGAGAGAATACATGAGATAGAGAAGGAAGATGTGACAAATAGTGTATATGATTTAAATGATGTTACATTTATGCAAGAGACAAACCCGGACGATATCATTAATAGTAAAGATAACTTTAACATCTATAATTATACTAGTTTAGTGCTTGGGGAGGAGCACTTTAAATTATTTTCAAAAGGTATGAAATATATACCTAAGAAGAAATTTCATGTAGTAGACTGTCTTACTGAGATAAAATTATTTCTTAGGAAAATTAACTTAGCTGTGCAGTTTCACAACAAGCCACTACTGACAGGTAAAGAAGGATTAAAGAAAAAAAGTACTTATATACCCCCTACTCATCCAAATGTAGCCATCTATGAGAAAATGGTAGCTAAAGAGATATATAGCTTACAGAATGATGTAAGACATAAAAAAATGAATAGTAATTTATCTAATGATAAGATTCATTTATTACAACTGCTAAAGGAAGATAAAAATATTAGAATAATGAAGCCGGATAAGGGAGGGGGGGTAGTTATGTACGATGCACATGAATATACTAACAAAATGTAACAAATCCTTCATGAATCAGGGAATTATGTCTCGGTGTCAAAAAAATGAAATAAACATTGGATATAAACGTATAGATATGTTTTTAGAAGAGTTCTTATTAGATGGACGCATAACAAGTGATACTTAAGTTTTTGAGTGTTGGGCATCCCATATTGGCAACAATAGTAGGTGTACTAAAAGTGCATAAAGATATCATAGATCCACCTTTCCGTCCCATTATATCAGGAAGTCATTCAAAAACATTTCCATTAGGAAAAGCTATCAACAGATGGCTTAAGCATATTTATAACAAGATTCCACACTTAGTTAAGGATTCTTGGGCCTTTCTTGGTAATATAACATCAGATTTATGGAGAAAGGGAATTATATTCATCACAGTTGATGCCATAGATTTATTTTCAAGTATTCCCAAGCAAAAAGGATTGGAAAGTTTTTGTAATAGTATTAGATAACATTCAAACCTGAAATGGGACCAGATAAATTTAATTATGGAATTAATGTCCATTATACTAGAGTATAATTTCATCTATTTCGAAGGAGAATATTATAAGCAAACTAGAGGAGTGGCAATGGGGGCAGCATGTGCCCCTATTTTTGCCAACCTAGTTATGCTAGATTGGGAAACTGAAAAAATATTTAAAAGTGAATACTATAAGTACATTAGATATTACTCAAGATTTTTGGATGATATTTTTATTTTATGGGATGGTCCAGAACAAACTATTAGTTTATTTACAGATTATATAAACAGTGCAGTGATTTAAAATTCACACATAGTTATAGTACTGAGGGTATTGCAATATTTAGACACTTACATATCTAATACAAGTAATGGATTTAAATCTCAAATTTATAGAAAGAATACCTTCTCCAATAATTATGTACAGCACCCTAGTAACCATCCCTACAAAACGAAGAAAAGTATATTTAAAGGACAGTGAAATAGAATTTATAAAAAAAAATTATTTAGGTCCAGAGGATACCCTGTAGAATTACTGAATGACACGAAAAAGTGTGTAATTAATGAATGGGGGAAAAAATATACACCAGTTCCAGGTAAACAACAATTAAATAAGCCAACAGAGGTTGACAATGCAATAGAGCTTGTATATTGGAATATACGCCTCAGGCAAAACAAGTAAAAGACATACTAAGCAAACAATGAACATTCTCACAGTTGATAATGAAATAAAGAATATAGTAGGAGAGACCCCTCTATTTGTTTATAAAATGGGAATTAATGTGAAATTGATTTTAGAGAGGAGAAATACAATAAGGGAAATTGATCTGCAGAGAAAGGGTACAAGGAGATGTGGAAGCTGTAGACAGTGTCATGCCATATTTGAAAAAGAAGGTATTACCTTGGAAAATATAAATAAGACCAGGATTGTATTCCAGTATGGTAACTATAATACCAGGAATATCATATATATGGCTAAGTGTACGACCTGTCCCAGCTTCTACATAGGAAAGACAGAAAGAATGTTCAAAAAAAGAATATATGATCATGTATATGCTATTAGAAAAAATGACAGCACTAATGCACTTTCTAGACATGTTGCAAAATATGGGGATAGCCATGAATTCCGATTTGCCATATTAGAACAGCTAAAGATGGGACATAGAGGAGGCAATTATAAAGCCATCTTAGGAGAAAGAGAAATGAGATGGCAAATTTTGACAGATGCCTCAACTGCATCTGGATTAAATGACTATATAACTATAAAACCCATGTTGCAGAGATATACTTAGGGAATGTAGAATAATAGAAAAGATTTTTCAAGAAATTAATATACAACAACACAAGTTTATTTTGGTGAAAGAGATAAATAAGCATTCACTTGAGATTAAATAATGCATTAATAAAATACTTATCCCTGCACTGAGCCACTATGTGTGAAATAGAATACTTTTGTATTTTTCATCACGTTATACAATAGTAAATACCAAATGTTGCGATCGATTTTCAGTGCAATAGTTTATAACATTTATTACAATTATTTTTTACATATAGTTGTACAGTGCATTTTAAGTAAAGAAAAGTATGATGCAGGTATATAAATATGATTTTATGTTCTTTTAGAACTAATTATTACAGGAAAAGTAAGAGTTATGGTTTTTGGGATATCAATTGAATAAGATTACAATGAGTTTTATTAAATGCACAATATAGGTATAAAAATGTTATTAGTGCATGTCTTTTTAAAGGAATGAAATTTATTTTGGCACCTGAAAGTATATAAAGGGGCTAATCGATTAATTAAAACTATACTGAAGAAGTCCACATTGTAGTGGATGAAAGCGCTAAATCCGATGTGTATTTGAAGTATATGTTTTAAATATTTATATTAAACTGGTGGTATTATTGCTTGTTGGATTCATGCTTACTTCCAAGGTATCCTACTAATAGCGTTTCTCAGTCGATTGATTCGTTACTTGTTCTAAACGCTATTTAATTGTTTTTCACATTGTGGTCGTTATGGATACCCTAGAGGATGTTTCGTCTAACAAACGTACACCAGGAGATGAGGCGACCTGCAGAGACTTCAGATGGAGGTCTCATTATTAAAAGGTGAAGTTACACAACTTTTGGAATTAATGACTCAAACAGAGCCGAAATTTCACGTTACACAGAGCCAGAACAGAGTGTCTAACCTATCGCAAGATCGTGATTTAGACGCGGAGTTCCCTAACAGTCAGAAAATTCGAACGGGCGCTTCTACAGCGCTAGAAACTGTGTTTTACAGAGAACTGGCATGGAAAACAGTCGGTTTTCTGAGAAAGAATTTACCTTTGATTTCTCACTATATAATTTAGATGATGAAGCTCGGCACACTGGAACTGAGCCTAAACGTAATATGGCAGTAAGTACTTATTCTTCAGCTGTGCACAACGGAACATTAAAGGACAAAGGTACTGTTAGACACAGCTCTAGCCCTAGAGCTTGTGTTACTAATATTCAAGTAGCTAATAGCAATTTGGGACAAAACACTGTAAAGTTGGACAATTTTTTACAGAAGGATGTGTGTTTTGATAATTTAAGTCAAGCAATTGGTTCGGAAAGCATTGTTAGGGACACAATGCCTGGCTCATTGAAAGAATTAATTTATGCCTTTGGGAAAACTTTAAATATGATCAAGGGCATTAAGATTGGTAATGCTTATTTAAACAAATGTCTTGTACTGAAAATAGTCCCTAAGGGACTATGTTTTTTTAAAATACCTATGGGTGTATGGTTAAATGATCAAGTATGTGATGAATTTGATGCTTTATTCAATAGATTTGGTTTTGATTATATGCAATTATTAATTAAAAAGAATGATAAGAAATTGTGTAAATTGATTGAGAAGGTAGAGAAATTGAACAAAGCTATAACCAATGATTTACTGTTTGAACAGTGGGAGAGATTATACTTCAAACAATACACATTAGCTGATAAAAAGGCTCAGGACATTTTTCAAAATAAAAAATAAAAAGAAATTAACAGGGATACTTCAGATTATAAAGCTAATAGAGCGTATCCATGGAAGAATAGAACTAGTAGGTATGATGAGAAAAATGAAGAGAGGGATACATATGGGTCTCACCCACATAATCAGGAGGAACAATATGGGGAAGAGAAAGTAAATTTTTGTGGAGAATGGAAACAAAATCAATGGGGGAACTGGAAAAAGAATTGGAAGTAGAGGAGGAACAGACAGGGATGGGGACAAGAGAAATTCCAACAATCAGGGTCGGAGAGAATACATGAGATAGAGAAGGAAGATGTGACAAATAGTGTATATGATTTAAATGATGTTACATTTATGCAAGAGACAAACCCGGACGATATCATTAATAGTAAAGATAACTTTAACATCTATAATTATACTAGTTTAGTGCTTGGGGAGGAGCACTTTAAATTATTTTCAAAAGGTATGAAATATATACCTAAGAAGAAATTTCATGTAGTAGACTGTCTTACTGAGATAAAATTATTTCTTAGGAAAATTAACTTAGCTGTGCAGTTTCACAACAAGCCACTACTGACAGGTAAAGAAGGATTAAAGAAAAAAAGTACTTATATACCCCCTACTCATCCAAATGTAGCCATCTATGAGAAAATGGTAGCTAAAGAGATATATAGCTTACAGAATGATGTAAGACATAAAAAAATGAATAGTAATTTATCTAATGATAAGATTCATTTATTACAACTGCTAAAGGAAGATAAAAATATTAGAATAATGAAGCCGGATAAGGGAGGGGGGGTAGTTATGTACGATGCACATGAATATACTAACAAAATGTAACAAATCCTTCATGAATCAGGGAATTATGTCTCGGTGTCAAAAAAATGAAATAAACATTGGATATAAACGTATAGATATGTTTTTAGAAGAGTTCTTATTAGATGGACGCATAACAAGTGATACTTAAGTTTTTGAGTGTTGGGCATCCCATATTGGCAACAATAGTAGGTGTACTAAAAGTGCATAAAGATATCATAGATCCACCTTTCCGTCCCATTATATCAGGAAGTCATTCAAAAACATTTCCATTAGGAAAAGCTATCAACAGATGGCTTAAGCATATTTATAACAAGATTCCACACTTAGTTAAGGATTCTTGGGCCTTTCTTGGTAATATAACATCAGATTTATGGAGAAAGGGAATTATATTCATCACAGTTGATGCCATAGATTTATTTTCAAGTATTCCCAAGCAAAAGGATTGGAAAGTTTTTGTAATAGTATTAGATAACATTCAAACCTGAAATGGGACCAGATAAATTTAATTATGGAATTAATGTCCATTATACTAGAGTATAATTTCATCTATTTGAAGGAGAATATTATAAGCAAACTAGAGGAGTGGCAATGGGGGCAGCATGTGCCCCTATTTTTGCCAACCTAGTTATGCTAGATTGGGAAACTGAAAAAATATTTAAAAGTGAATACTATAAGTACATTAGATATTACTCAAGATTTTTGGATGATATTTTTATTTTATGGGATGGTCCAGAACAAACTATTAGTTTATTTACAGATTATATAAACAGTACGAGTGATTTAAAATTCACACATAGTTATAGTACTGAGGGTATTGCAATATTTAGACACTTACATATCTAATACAAGTAATGGATTTAAATCTCAAATTTATAGAAAGAATACCTTCTCCAATAATTATGTACAGCACCCTAGTAACCATCCCTACAAAACGAAGAAAAGTATATTTAAAGGACAGTGAAATAGAATTTATAAAAAAAAATTATTTAGGTCCAGAGGATACCCTGTAGAATTACTGAATGACACGAAAAAGTGTGTAATTAATGAATGGGGGAAAAAATATACACCAGTTCCAGGTAAACAACAATTAAATAAGCCAACAGAGGTTGACAATGCAATAGATAGATGCAATAGAGCTTGTATATTGGAATATACGCCTCAGGCAAAACAAGTAAAAGACATACTAAGCAAACAATGAACATTCTCACAGTTGATAATGAAATAAAGAATATAGTAGGAGAGACCCCTCTATTTGTTTATAAAATGGGAATTAATGTGAAATTGATTTTAGAGAGGAGAAATACAATAAGGGAAATTGATCTGCAGGGAAAGGGTACAAGGAGATGTGGAAGCTGTAGACAGTGTCATGCCATATTTGAAAAAGAAGGTATTACCTTGGAAAATATAAATAAGACCAGGATTGTATTCCAGTATGGTAACTATAATACCAGGAATATCATATATATGGCTAAGTGTACGACCTGTCCCAGCTTCTACATAGGAAAGACAGAAAGAATGTTCAAAAAAAGAATATATGATCATGTATATGCTATTAGAAAAAATGACAGCACTAATGCACTTTCTAGACATGTTGCAAAATATGGGGATAGCCATGAATTCCGATTTGCCATATTAGAACAGCTAAAGATGGGACATAGAGGAGGCAATTATAAAGCCATCTTAGGAGAAAGAGAAATGAGATGGCACATTTTGACAGATGCCTCAACTGCACCTGGATTAAATGACTATATAACTATAAAACCCATGTTGCAGAGATATACTTTGGGAATGTAGACTAATAGAAACATTTTTTTTCAAGAAATTAATATATAACAACACAAGTTTATTTTGGTGAAAGAGATACACAAGCATTTGCTTGAGATTAAATAATGCATTAATAAAATACTTATCCCTGTACTGAGCCACTATGTATAAAATAGAATACTTTTGTATTTTTCATCACGTTATACAATAGTAAATACCAAATGTAGCAATGTGATTATCAGTGCAATAGTTTATAACATTACAATTATTTTTTACATGTAGTTGTACAGTGTATTTTAAGTAATGAAAAAGTATGATACAGGTATATAAATATGATTTTATGTTCTTTTAGAACTAATTATTACAGGAAAGGTATGAGTTAATGTTTCTGGGATATCAACTGAATAAGATTACAATGAGTTTTTATTAAATGCACAATATAGGTATAAAAAATGTTTTTATTAGTGCATGTCTTTTTAAAGGAATGACATTTGTTATTTTGGTGCCTGAAAGTATATAAAGGGGCTAACTGATTAATTAAAACTATTCTGAAGAAGTCCACATTGTAGTGGATGAAAGAGCTAAATCCGATGTGTATTTGAAGTATATGTTTTAAATATTTTTATTAAACTGGTGGTATTATTGCTTGTTGGATTCGTGCTTACTTCTAAGGTATCCTACTAATAGCGTTTCTCAGTCGATTGATTCGTTAGTTGTTCTAAACGCTATTTAATTTACCTGGTTGTCACAACTGCCGCATACCTTGTACCAAAGCACAAAAGAAACTAAAATGAGCTTTGGTTTGCCATATATTCCTTCAGATTAGGTAAACGGTAGCAACACTGCTTCCAGCACAGTAAGGGAATTCTTTACAAAACTAGTATGAAGTGCAGTCTTCATTTTAACAAAAACAATCAACCCCTTCGTCTTCCAGTACAACCAGTCACTAATTTTTTCACTGACCCTTATTCTCCACTGATGCCAATTGACGCTACATATACACTTATCTGCCCACAAGTCTCTAGTGCATTCTCTCTCTTACTTCTTTAACAAAGGCATTATACAGTTTGTGAAAAATTTCACAGTTAACAACTGCACACACTTCAGGTCATATGAAACAGCTAGCCAATGACTCTGTCAAGTATGCTTTTTTGCATTGCAGTACCCACTCCTTTAACATGAAATTCTACCATCTTATTTCCACAGTCATTGTATTAGAACATGGCCTCTCATTCAAAATAACTGACCATTTCTTCCTTAAAATTCATTTTGCGTGTGTGACATTTCTGTTTTTCTAATGTCATTGATGCATGGATGATACTGTCACACACAAGTTATTCAGTTAACCTTCAATAAACTACTTAAAGTAAAACACAGTTCATAACTTCTCCTTGTCTAATACAGCTATCAGAGAAGACTTCCAGCCATGTGAAGTACCAGGAGATCTTATCTTGGTCATACTTTCAATGCTTCCACATAGATAATACTTTGTGCAGAACAACAGTTGCAATATGCTATGGAAAAGCTGCATCGCTGCTGCCTCATGCTTTTTTTTGCAGACACCGTCTTTAACAGGAGTTGATTCTATAGCCCTTGGACATAACAGAAGGTCCTTCTAATACAAAGCTAGTTTTGCTACAAGATATACAATCTTCTCTCTCTCACACTCCAGTGGTGAATGCAGATGGAACAGCAGCATATTCTCTAAAATGTCTGCCAGGAAAAATATTGTACCACTTCTAAATTCACTAAATGAGCAATTAACTGCTTTTGGAAATTTTTGACGGTCACCATGATGATTAATATTTTGATCATTTTAGTCATATTTCTAGAAACACCTCATTCTTGTTTGTATAAGAAGTTGTTACAGTGCTCAGTAACAGTCCTCTTACTTGACAGTTACTCAACTTTTAGAAAGTACAGTTTTGTACCTACCATAAATGTAGATGTTCGAGTGTTCACACTGCTGCAGTCATCACACTTGGGTTATCCTGCCATCAGGCGGTCCCGCAGTCGGCCAGAGTTCCAAAGTCTTGGTCCGGCGTCAGTTGCTGTCGCTTCTTCCCTGACGTCAGTGCGCCAGGGGTATACAAGAGGCATCCAACGCCATTTTCTTCAGTTTTTCATGCCCCAGATGTCATGTGCCCCCAAGTAGGTGGGCAATACATATTGCCAATAAAACATGTAAAGGAAGTACAAGGAATACCTTCAGTTACAAGCAAATACACCACAAAGGTTGTATCAGATAGAAAGGTACAGAAAAGTTCAGCTAGGTCAGAGGGGATGGAGGGAGGGTAACCTGGACTGCAGCAGTGTGAATACTCGAACATCTACATTTATGGTAGGTACAAAACTGTACTATGTTCATCGTGTTACACTGCTGCAGTCATCACACTTGGGTTGAATCCCAAAGCTAAGGATGGGTGGTGGAGTTAAACAGGGTTTGGAGAAGCTAGTAGGCCCTGCAGAACTGCAGTGGCAAAGCCAGCTCTGGTTTTAGAGTATAGAGGTAAGTGATAGTGTTTGGTGAAGGTGTGTACTGAACTCCAAGTTTCAGCCTCCAAAATACCCTTGGTTGGTACCCCCCTGAGAAAGGCTGTTGATGTAGCTGTAGCCCTGGTGGAATGGGACCTAATGCTAGCAGGTACCAGTTTCCCATGATGTGTGTAGCAGAAATGGATACAATGTCCTATCCATTTTGAAACGGTCTGTTTTGAGATAGCTTTTCCTTGTGATCCTGCAGCATAGGATACAAAGAGCTGATCAGATTTTCTGAAAGCCTTAGTTTTATCAAAGTAGTAACGTAATTGCCTAAGTGCAGGAGCCTTTCTCCTTTGTTCTGGGGGTTTGGAAAAAGGTGGGCAAATGAATGGTTTGGTTTAGGGCCACACTGGATACCACCTTTGACATAAAGGAAGGGTTAGTTCGTAGAGCGACTCTGTCTTGATGAAAAATGAGGAAAGGTTCCACTGCCATTAGGGCCTGTAGCTCTGAGACTCTTCGAGCTGAAGTTATTGCTAGCAGCAGGGCAGTTTTCCATGATAGAAACTGTAAATCAGCTGTAAAAGCTGGTTCAAAGGGCGGCAGTGTAAGCTTTTCCAGAACAAAGTTGAGATCCCAAGTTGGTGTTGGTGCTCTCCTGGGAGATCTTATGTTCTTAGCCCCTCTGAGGTACTGTCTTAGCAGTAGATGTGAAAATAAAGGAGGATCCGTGTTGTAGTGAGCTGAAATCGCTAAGGCGTGGATCTTAAGAGATGAAAAAGAAAGTCCTTTGTGCAACATCTCAGTTAAATATTGTAGAATCTGAGGAATGTTTGGAACAAGGGGATTTTGGCCTTTAGCTTGGTTCCAGGCACAAAATCTTTTCCATTTGTCTGAATAGGCTTTCCTGGTGCTGGGCCTCCTGGCCTCCAGAATGACATCCATAACAGCTTTAGACAGAAGTGTTGGCTGGTTGTTTAGGTAATTTGCCATGCAGCATGATTTAAAGTCTTGAGCTGGCTGTGCAGAATCTGATTGTTTTGCTGAGTGAGCAGGTGAGGAGTGTGAGGTAAAATCCATGGTGGGCCGTGGGCCATGTTCCTTAGTATTGGATACCAGTGCTGGCGTGGCCAGTCTGGAGCAATGAGTATCATTTGTGGCCTCTCTAATCTGACTTTCAGCAGCACCTTTGCTAGAAGAGGCAATGGAGGAAAGGCATACACTGTTAATGTTTTCCAACTGAATGAGAGGGCGTCCACTGTCCAAGCTAGTGGGTGGAATGTCCTTGAGCAAAATTTTCGAAGTTGGTAGTTTTGGGGGTTGGCAAACAGATCTATGTCTGGGCGTCCCCATTTTTGAGTTATCATTGCAAATACTTGTGGATCTAGTTTCCACTCGTGGGGATCCGTGATGTTTCTGCTTAGGTCATCTGCCAATGTGTTTTTCTTTCCTGGCAGGAATTGTGCTTGTAGTTGAACTTGGTAGGTCAGTGCTGTGTTCCACAAGGTCATTGCTTGCCTGCATAGGGGGTAGGAGTGTGTGCCCCCTTGCTTGTTTATGTACCACATTACTGTGGTATTGTCCATCTTTATTAGGAGTTGTTCTGGATGTAAGAGGTCCTTGAAAGCTGTTAGGGAATTCTGTACAGCTAGCATTTCTTTTTGATTGATGTGCAGATGCCTTTGATCTGTAGACCATTTGCCCTGAATGCACTGCCCTGCCATGTGTGCTCCCCAGGCATAGTCCGATGCATCTGTTGTTATAGTTTGCCTGGCTGTGGGTAAGGTAAAAGGCTGACCCTTGTTGAGGTGACATGCCTGTGCCCACCATAGAAACTCCTGTTGAAGGCAGGGAATGAGTGGTATTATTGTTTCCATCTGTGGTTGTGCTGAGTCCATATGCTTTTCAGGAACCATTGTAATTTCCTCATATGCAGTTTTGCAAATGGTATTAGTAGTATGCAAGATGCCATGAATCCCAAGGCCTGCAGAATTTTTCTTGCAGGGAGTTGGGTCTTTGTTGCCATCATTTTGAAGTATGGAGTCAGCTGTTCTTGCTTGTCTGGCGTGAGATAAGCCATCTGGGCCGTTGTATTTAAGCTGGCACTCAGGAATATTATGTTTTGTGAGGGCACTGGTTTTGATTTCTTTTCGTTTACTGTGTACCCTAGGCAACTTAAAAGATGTTTGACAAACGCCAGATGCTTTAAAAGAATGTCCTTGCTTTCTGCTTGAATAAGGCAGTCGTCCAGGTATGGATATATTTGAATTCCTCTTTGTCTGCAGTATGCAATTACTGGTGCCAGGCATTTTGTGAAGACCCTGGGCGCAGTAGATAAGCCAAAGGGCAGTGCAGAGAATTGATAATGGGTTGAACCTGCAATAAATCGGAGGTATCTTCTGCAATTTTGTCTGACAGGGACATGCAGGTATGCCTCCTTGAGATCCAACGTTACTAGCCAAGCCTTCTTGCCCAGCATGGGAAAAAGCTGCTGTAGTGTTAGCATCTCGAATTTGGGTACTTGCAGATAAGTGCTTAGATTTGAAAGGTCCAGAATGGGTCTCCAGGCTTTGTCCTTTCTGGGGACTAGAAAGAGTCTTGAGTAAAATCCTTGTCCTTGCTCCTGTGTAGGTACCTGTTGAATGGCTCTCATGTCCATGAGAGCTGTAATTTGTTTTTGAGCCTCTGCCAAATGATTTGGTGGCAGGTTTGGCATTCCTTTTATCCTTGGCAAGGTGTGAAAGTGGAATCTGTATCCTTGTGAGACAATATTTAGGACCCATTTGTCTTTTGTGATGATGTGCCTGTTGTCTGCAAAAAGTGCTAATTTTCCTCCCAAGGGAGCTGCCAAGAGAGATCTGCTTGGCAGTCTGAGGGTTAAGTCATTGTGTTTGTCTTCTGATAGCTTGGGGCCTGTCTTCTCCTCCTTTCTGGGTTGCGGCACCCCATTGGCGAGGCTTGTAAGGGCATTGTGACTGACCTCTGCCCCTTGGGCATCTGTATTTGCTCCTCTGTGGTCTGTCAGAAGCTGAAAAGGACCAGTTTTTTGTTGGCCAATTTCTGCTGAAACGAGGGGGTTGAACCTGTAAAAAATCCTTGACCGTCTGCATAGATTTTGCCTTATCCTCCATTTTCTTTAAAACCTCTTTTGCTTTTACACCAAATAAAAAATCCTGCTGTAAAGGTGCATCCAATAACTTTGCTTTAACATGATCAGGTAGGGTTTGTTCTTTTAACCAAGCATGTCTATGTATGACAGACCCAGTCACTGCTGCTCTACAGGAAGCTTCCAATGAATCAAATCCACATTGTAAAGTATGTTTTCTCACTTGTTCAGCTGCATGCAACAAATCTTGCATTTCCTTGAAATCAGGCTGCTCTGAATGTGTGATCATTTTTTGTTTTAATTGAGACAGCAGGAATTGCTGATATTTCAGCATGTGAAACTGGCAATTTAAGGCCCTCATAGCTAGAGTAGCTGAGGAATATGCTTTCTTTCCCCATTTGTCTAGTGCTCTGGAATCCCTTTCAGAGGGTACAGGATTTTTAGCAATAGAGGCCTTAACCCCTTTGGGACCCTGGAAAATGGTTTCTGGATCAGCAACAGGGCTTTTATATAGGAATTTGTGTGAGTCAGGGACTCTGTAGTATCTGTCTGGTTTGGCTGGAGCAGGAGGTAGAGAGTCTGGGTTAAGGCTAGATTCTAAGTAAACATCATCCACAATGACTAACACGGGAGGGATAGCAAGTTGTCTGTGCTGGGGTAGTAAAAGGAACTCTCGGAGCCTTTTCTTAGAATCAGAGTAATCCTGGCCTTCCCAGCGGAAATGTTCCCTCATGGTATGTAAAGTTTCCCCAAAGGAGTAGTCTTCTGGGGGAGATGCTGAGGGAATAGACTCTTCAGCATCAGAGTCTTCATAAGGGGGAAAAGAGTATTCCTGTTCCTCAGAAGAATCTGAGGAAACTGAAACCTGGTCAGAGGAAGCATAATCCTCCTCTTGTCTTGGCCTTTTATCGGGAGGGGGATGAAAACCCCTAATTAGGGTAATTAAATTTTCAGCCATCTTAAGCATCTGTTTCTTTGGCATGGGGCCTGGGGCCTTGTACTGGAGACTGCTGTACAATCTTTTTTGTTTTTAAAGGAATTTTCAGCTTAGCATAAGATTTGATGGTGAGTGTAGTCGGTCTGAAGACACCTTCTGCAACTGAAGGCGTTTCAACTGCACCGGAATCTCCTTCTGCTCTGGAGTCGGAAGGGCCTAAAGAAGAAGGCTGTGGCGGCCTAGTAATCTCTGCTTGGGAATCAGAAGCCGTCTGAGGTTCTAAATCAGCGGTCGTCAGGGGCTGCGTTGGCGCCTCACTGAAAACCGGCGAGTGGCCCAGCAGAGGTCTCGGAGTCTGGTTTGGGTCTCGGCTGCCTGTCCTTATCCTTGCGTTTTTTATACATGCCGATCGTCGGTTGCTCCGACGGCATGGTATAATTAAATTTCCTACCAAAGTAATGTCGGGCGAAATCGAACCGACGTTTAATAGTTTGTTTATTAAACCTAGCACAAAACCGACAACTTGTGATGTCGTGGTCTGGGCCTAGGCAAGGAATACAATAAGAATGAAAGCCCTTATGAGGTATTTGCTTCCCACAAGAAATACAATTGTTAACTTTTTCTGACATCAGACTGAGGCAAGAAAAGGTTTCCCAATGGGGTACTTAGCTTTATTGAAGACTTTGGTCTGAAATTCGATTTGAAAATCTCAGGAGTCGGCCGACCGGCACTTGCGAACTGCTTCTGTGTTGGATGCCTCTTATATACCCCTGGTGCACTGATGTCAGGGAAGAAGCGACAGCAACCGACGCCGGACCAAGACTTTGGAAATCTGGCCGACTGCGGGACCACCTGATGGCAGGATAACCCAAGTGTGATGACTGCAGCAGTGTAACATGATGAACATCCATACATTATTGATCATTAGACATTAGTGTTAGCTAACTGCTGAGTAATAAACCAGAAACAAATATCTGCTTTAATAATGTTGCTGTTATTCATCACATTGTTGCAAGACAATACATCTGAAAATTTCATCAATCATCACATTATATGAAACCTGGTCCAGAGAAATGCCATCTGAAATTGGAAAACTTGTACAATAAGTTCCTTTAAACTTCCCTTCAAACTTCTTGCTTGCCTACTTGTGCAAAGGTATATTAGTTGGCTAACTGGCCAATGGCTTGGACTTAATGAATGAATAACGTGCTGAAGGCTCAAGCGTTGGGGAAAAATTAAGTGCCTGAAGAACAGCTCTTGTACCTGCAGAGGGACATAAATATCAAGCTGATGGGCAGTTGACCCTGAAGCAATGAGCGCCATGGGGTATTCATTTTTTTTGGAGCACTGTGGCTCTTCATAGTTGACCATCAGCTGGTTTTAAAGCCCTTCCTCATCCATCAGGTCTAGTGAACTCAACTAGTCTCCCCCAGACTAACTCCAACTCATGTTCAAAGATGGTGAGATCAGGCCTCCTAAGGCAGTGTTCATAGTGCTGCTGGTGAATTTTTTTTCCTCCCAAAGACTTGTCCTCCTGAGCAAACTTGTCTGTATGATACTGCCTCTATCTACACAGTAAGAAGTAATCGCTTACCAGACACCCATGTCAGAGCTTTCCATTTTCAGCAG
Source organism: Protopterus annectens (assembly GCF_019279795.1). NCBI lineage: Eukaryota > Metazoa > Chordata > Ceratodontiformes > Protopteridae > Protopterus > Protopterus annectens. Next base: position 622,096,341 of record NC_056734.1, read on the forward strand.
CACACTGGGTGAATATTTGTGGCAAACTTGTCCACTTTACTCAAAATATTCCAACTGCATAACTCATGCATCTGAGCAGAACTATTGTGCCTCTCAAGCTATCATGTTCTTGAGACTGTGCACATAAACAATTGTCTTCACTGTAAGATCCACTCTCTTCTCACACTCATCGTCTAGTTCTCCAGCAGTGTAAATGCTCTTAGTTTAACCATCCATCGTGTCTCCTCTTGCTCACTTGTAACTTTGTTAATCTCAGTAGTAATTGCTTTTTCTTTGTGATCACTTAGTAATTTCAGAAATCAACTTACTATACTAGAAAGAACACTTTCAAAGTAGAAGAAAATGTTAATATGCATTCCTTTTTTATTTGCATACCTTTTTCTGCTTCCACAAATCACATGTAATGTTTCAGTCACCTGTGAGCAAATTTCATCAACATACACAGGTCATGCAACTAATAACTTTTCTTCCAGTTCTCTCTCACAGCATGTCAGATCTCAATCACTACAGGTCTAGACTTCATTTAAACATCTAATTTGGATAATGGTAAGTACTTAACTATTTCTATCCTCAACAGATCTTTTGCAATTCCTGTTTAGTCTGTCTTGGTTTTCATAAAGTCCATAAAATCTGACCCTTCCTCATTTTACAGGACTCCAAACAATCTCAAATGTTGCCTCCTTGTGTTAATCATTATTGCAATCAGTTGCTGTTCTACCCACTCTAATTGCCAAGCTACCATTGCAGCCTTTTCAAGGATCTCAACTACCTGGAGTTTAGCAGTAGCAGGTCCCTCTGCTACTCGCTAATCATGCAAAATCTCCACTTGCATCATGTCCATTCCCTTCACAGCACTTCATATACATCCGGTCAAGTGCAAAAGCTCTTTGCTTATCTCTTCTAGCCAGTGCTAGTGGCACACATGGATGATGACTTGAGTATGATCTAGGAGACTTGCATTCTATTAGTAGCTTGGGTACTAAATAGAGATGGAAAGGGAGGATGGCTATGCCCTTCAATGGGGGTGGGAACAGCAAGGTACAGCCAGACACTCATTGACACAATCCTTCAGAGCATGGACGGTGATGCAAATGTGCCGCCTGGGTTTTTTTGTTAGGCTCATGAAGCCAATGCCTTCTGGGAGCCTTCATCAAGTTGCTAACTAGTGGGAGTCTTCAATGTGCTCAATATGAGTGTGGGAAAGCATGCAATTACATGAAGAAATGTTGGCTTTTAAAGTGAAGTGGGTTACACCCGCCCCGAGAAGGGGGATTCATGTCGACAGACTGATGGTAGTTCTGTCAATTGCAAATCCACCAAAAAGTTTAGCTTGAAAGCACTTTTGGCAAAAATCTAAAAAATTAAAAATCTATCTATATATATTTTTTGCAGAGAGACAAGCCCTTCTCTGTACCATCATGTGAGGAACACCTCCCATCCATCCTGAACTTAAGTATTCCTACTCTGAAGTCACATTACTTTGGAAAAAAGGAAATCCCCCACTATCGATGAAAGTGCTTTTGGCTATACTTTTTTGGATGATTTGTGCTTGACCAAATTACCTTCCCTAGGATGACACATTCCCAACAGGGGGAGGGGAGGGTTAAGGCCATTACAAATACCCTCAATGCTAAAATGCTAGCAAGGGAATAAAGCACCTTAATAGCTGCCTGAACGATGGCCCCCTCTAGACAAGTCTTGCCTTGATCCCAGGCGAAATTCCTAGGTAAGGGAACCAATGTGTCTTCTCCCACAGGGGGGCTTGATGGTTGGCAGAAAAGGAGACAAAAAAAAGAAAAACAATTACTTCTGAAATATTAACAGCATAATTTTCTCAGATATCTGGTGAATGAACACAAAGCAGTATGACTGCTCTGGTCTGAATCATGACTTACTTCATCACTAAGGTGCTCAACTTCAACTGCACATTACATTTTGTCAGTCAACTATATCTTCACTCTTCTATACACTGAAAAGTATTTAGAGTAAACTATTTTTACTTTAGGGTTTTGCAGTTTTACTTAATAAAACTGTGAAGCAACCTATAGAGGCAACCACAACTTTGCCAAACACCATGAGATTTCCCCAAATCCTCACTTTTCTTAACAGTTGACTATTAAAATTCTTAACTGCTTTGCCTTGTGTTCATTCCATAAACATAATGTGTGTGTGCGTGTCTGTGTGCGCATGTGACTCTTTAAGGGCTATCTTCTACCAAAAGCACACTTAACTGATTTTCAAGTGGAAGACATGGCCTTTATGAAAGAGATTAAAAATGGTTATTTCATTTTTTTTTAAACAGACATGCAGATACACCCACAAAATTAAGCTGTGCAGCAATCCAACACTCAGACAAGCAACAATCCACATCTTAACACTGATTTGGCATTGAAGAGCGTAAATTCTATTGATATACAACTGGGAAACTTACACCATCTACGTCAAACATCTTTATAAAATGCAGCTTACGTTAGCCTTCAGAAAAAACATGAAAGAAGGAATGGCTTGAAAAACTGCTGCTCAGCTGGTGAGTAAAATGCAAATGTTATGACTTACAGTTACAGTAATCCTCTCAAAGACAAATAATTGACTTTGACAATTCGGTTTTGTTTAGCCATCAAGTGGGAGGCTTTCCTCATGAAGACATTTAACCTTAACTACTCAACACTTTATGTAGGACCGTTCAGGTATCTTAAAAATTTTCAACAAAATAGCCTGGTGAAAACAATAAGCATCCCTCAATAAGAAATTAATATCAGAGTACTCATTAAATGATTTCTTTAATCAAATTAATTTTCTTCTGAGCAACCAAAAGGAAATTCCAATATGCTGGTAAGTCGAGTTTCAAGTAAACAAAAAGCAAACCAGTCTGACATGGGCCAGTAAGCTATACTACATCCAATGTGTGCTCAAGGCTGCCACACCTGTCCAAAGAACCATATGTATAACAGGATTTTATCAAAGTGCTAAAATGTAACATCTATGAGAAAGTAGATTTTCCACTTACAAGTACAGCCTTCATTTAAAATCAAAGGATGAAACTTAAAATCAGTCCATCAAAGTTAAATGAAAGATTATCTAAATTCCACACTGCAAGTAACACAATACACAGCATTCACAAACTAGGGTTGTGACCTTGGGTTTTATTAAACAAGGTGGTGTTCACTAGAATTGCACCAGTGTAGGAAAAAGCCAGGGCCAATGGGGGTTAGCTTCACTGATGTTACCTAGTCTTTTGAGACAGTATGGAAATGGACCTGTAGCATAACAGTTTAAAGTTCTGGTGCGTGCTTGAATTGTCTAGTGCTGAAGCTTAATTTACATGATTATAATGAGAATGGAGAGCTGTCTCCAGTTTTAAGCGGACACTGGATTACCCCTCCCACGTGCAAGCTAGCAGTCAATGAATCCCCAAATGACTTAGCAATTCTGTTTGAAGATTTGTCCCAAGTAAATAATTGGTGCCAAAATCATGGACTGAAACTTAATACCAAAAACATTATTGTATCCTTTGGGAAGTCACATATGACCCAAGGAACTATTGCATTAAAAATAGATCCCTAAGAGTTAACCCGGTTGTTCGGGATTTGGGAACTTATGCGGACAGTGACCTAACTGTTGGCCGATGTGCCCACTGTTATAAGAAAGTTCTTCTATACTGAACAGCTTATAAACAAAGGGATTGTGAATATATCTAGAGGATGTCATTGACCCCCTTTACTCAGCACTCATAAAGCAACCACTGATGGACTGGAACACCCACAAAGATACCTTACTAAAAGGATGCAAGGTCTAAACAACATGTCCTAGGTGGACAGACTCAAAGCCCTATCATTATACTCAGAATCCTACAAACTGCTAAGAGGTGCCCTTTGTCTGGCATACAAGGTATCCTCTGACCAAATACTGATGGATTTAATGCACATCAGCAAATCAAATGGCATCGGAAATACTCAGTGTAGGGTCTAAACCTCTTATCTTATGTAGAAGGGCCAATCTGAAGGAGATTGGAGACTGTAAAGTGGTGGCAGGGGAAAGTATAGTTAGGCAGCATAGGATGGTGGTTTGTAGGATGACATTGGTGATCACGAAGAGGAGGATGAGTGTGAGGGCAGCACCAAGGATCAAATGGTGGAAATTGAAAAAGGGTAATTGTGAGGTGATGTTCAGGGAAGAGTTAAGACAGGCACTGGGTGGCAGTGAAGAGTTACCAAATAGCTGGGTAACTACAGCAGAGCTAGTAAGAGAGATGGCTAGAATGGTGCTTGGTGTGACATCTGAAAAGAGGAAGGAGGACAAGGAGACCTGGTGGTGGAATGACGTAGTACAGGAGAGTATACAGAGAAAGAGGTTGGCGAAGAAGAAGTGGGATTGTCAAAGAGATGAAGAAAGTAGACAAGAGTATGCGGAGATGAGGTGCATGGCAAAGAGAGAGGTGGCGAAGGCTAAGGATAAGGTATATGAAGAGTTGTATAAAAGGTTGGACACTAAGGAGGGAGAAAAGGACCTGTATCGATTGGCTAGACAGAGGGACCGAGCTAGTAAAGATGTGCAGCAGGTAAGGGTGATAAAGGATAATGAGGGAAACGTACTCACAAGCGAGGAGAGTGTGTTGAGCAGATGGAAAGAGTACTTTGAGGGGTTGATGAATGAAGAGAATGAGAGGGAGAGAAGGTTGGATGATGTGCAGATAGTGAATCATGAAGCGCAGTGGATTAGCAAGGAGGAAGTAAGGATAGCTATGAAGAGGATGAAGAACGGAAAGGCTGTTTGGTCCAGATGACATACCTGTGGAAGCATGGAGGTGTTTAGGTGAAATGGCAGTGGAGTTTTTAACTAGATTGTTTAATGAAATCTTCGAAAGTGAGAGGGTGCCTGAGGAATGGAGAAAAAGTGTTTTGGTACTGATTTTTAAGAATAAGGGTGATGTGCAGAGCTGTAGTAACTACAGAGGGATCAAACTGATCAGTCACAGCATGAAGTTATGGGAAAGAGTAGTGGAAGCTAGGTTAAGAAGGGAGGTGATGATTAGTGATCAGCAGTATGGTTTCATGCCAGGAAAGAGCACTACAGATACGATGTTTGCTCTGAGAGTGTTGATGGAGAAGTACAGAGAAGGTCAGAAGGAGTTGCATTGTGTCTTTCTGGATTTAGAGAAAGCATATGACAGGGTGCCTAGAGAGGAGTTGTGGTATTGTATGAGGAAGTCGGGAGTGTCAGAGAAGTATGTAAGAGTGGTACAGGATATGTACGAGGGTAGTGTGACAGCGGTGAGGTCTGCGGTGGGAGTGACGGATGTGTTTAAGGTGAAGGTGGGATTACATCAAGGATCAGCTCTGAGCCCTTTCTTATTTGCAATGGTGATGGACAGGTTGACAGACGAATTCCGACAGGAGTCCCCGTGGACTATGATGTTTGCAGATGACATTGTGATCTGTAGTGAGAGTAGGGAACAGGTGGGGGAGACCCTGGAGAGGTGGAAATATGCTCTAGAGAGAAGAGGAATGAAGGTCAGCAGGAATAAGACAGAATATATGTGTGTGAATGAGAGGGAGGACAGAGGAATCGTGAGGATGCAGGGAGTAGAGGTGGTGAAGGTGAATGAGTTTAAGTACTTGGGATCAACAGTTCAGAGTAATGGTGAGTGTGGAAGAGAGGTGAAGAAGAGAGTACAGGCAGGATGTAGTGGGTGGAGAAGAGTGTCAGGAGTGATTTGTGACAGACGAGTACCAGTAAGAGTGAAAGGGAAGGTCTACAAGAGGGTAGTGAGACCAGCTATGTTATACGGGTTGGAGACAGTGGCATTGACAATAAGGCAGGAGTCAGAGCTTGACGTGGCAGAGTTGAAGATGTTAAGATTTGCACTGGGTGTGACGAGGATTAGGAATAAGTATATTAGGGGGTCAGCCCAGGTTGGAAGGTTTGGAGACAAAGCCAGAGAGGCAAGATTACGTTGGTTTGGACATGTGCTGAGGAGGGATGCAGACTATATTGGGAAAAAAGATGCTAAGGATGAAGCTGCCAGGTAACAGGAAAAGAGGAAGGCCTAAGATAAGGTTTATGGATGTGGTGAGAGAGGACATGCAGGCGGTTGGTGTGACAGAGCAAGATGCAGAGAACAGGAAGAAATGGAAACAATTGATCTGCTGTGGCGACCTCTAACGGGAGCAGCCGAAAGAAGAAGAAGAAGGGTCTAAACCTCTTCTGCAAAATCAACAGAGTAGTTTGGAGGGACAGATAAACAAAGCAGATGATACTGCTGCTCTGAAACAGGCTCTCCCATCCGTATTAAACAAAGTTCATCACTGCCCATAATCATGCAGAACTTGGATTTATGGGAAATAGAACATTTCCCCCAGTACTGCCTCCTGTACTACAAATGTACTACTCCTAATTGATTTATCACATGCGTGGGTAAGGCCAAACTCTAACCAAATGGGATAGGTTAATTCAAGGACAAAAAAAAGAAACTGGCTAGGCTTAAAATAGCCTGCAAGAGCAGCTAGCCTAGTACTTACCTATGAACGTATAAGGCTTCACCAGGGCCAAGGTACTATTTTCCTATGGGTACTGTAAAATTAAAGCCTGTGACCAGTGCCATGTAGCCAATAGTAGTATTACATAGTATATGTACAGTACTGGGGTCTAAAGGAAAACAATGCAAGTGTGCCAAAACTTAAATGAAAAATTCCAGAATAGGAAGAGAAGCAGTCACAGATCAGTGGTAATTTACAAAGAGTTAAACTTTCTTGTTCTGCTCACCTTAAATAAAAAATGTGACTTCTCATCTCCTACCACACATTAACAAAGACTTATTTTCATTTCTAGCTGATTTGTCCTAACCAACAACTTTTAAAACTCCAAGAAAAACTTTAAGGTAAAAGAAAATTTAAAGTAAAACAAACTGCAATAAAATAATAGCAAAATAAAAGAAGCAATGCAAGCATGTAAACCTCAAATAAAGGATTCCAAAATAGTCACACAACAGCAGCAGTCACAGGTTGTTTCTTGTTCTGCTTATCTTAAATAAAAATGCTATTTTTCAACTCCTTCCGCAAACGAGCTATACTTAATTACTTTCATGCAATGGAAAACAAATCTTTGTTAACTGTCCCTACCTAAGAAACATTTAAAACTTCAAGAAAACATAACTTAAACTAAAGCAAACTGCAATAAAATAAGAGCAAAACACTAGAATCAATGCAAGTTTGAAAACCTTAAATGAAGATTTACAAAACAGTCACACAACAGCAGTCACAGATGAGTGGCAACTCCCAAAGATATTGACTGTTCTATAATCTGTATTAAAAACTATGAATACAACACAAATGAAAATCAAGTTTTGCATCTCCTCTTTGTTGTTAACTTGTCATTTAATTAAAACAACTGGATAACATTAAAACAATGCTATTCGTTGCTTCTGTAATTTATTTTAATATACATAGCTAAAGAATGTTGAGCATACATGTTAAATCTCTTACCATTAGGCTGCTGTGGATAAGCTGGTTGTTGAGGAAAGGCAGTTTGAGAAGGAAATGCTGGCTGCTGAAATGTACCACTAAAACTGGTAGGCAGATTGTACGTGGCAGAAGGTCCAAATCCTGCAGGCATGCTCAGGGATGCTGTGCCAAAAGTAGCTGCTACAGTAAGGAAGAGGTGGAGGAAAATGCACATTACAATAAATTCTAAAGCTGTCAAATACGCTTATCACTTGCTTTAACAAGAACACCTCTTACAGGATCTGCAATTAATGAACACATCAATAATGTTCAGCGACTGTTGATAAAGGCAATGATGGCTATACAAGGTATCAGACTGTCCTAAGTACTGTACTAAAACACTTTCAGGGTAATCCCTGCTGCTCCTATACCTGTGCCTAGTACTACAGCTAGTAACTTAACAGAAAGAATACCCTGGTGCTGTTAACACACACACCCAAAACACACACCACCACCACCATTACCACTTCAGAAGTAACCGCAACAATGTCTTGAACAGATTCAAGATGACATTAGGAGTACTTTGAAATGTTATTTGTACAGTATTAGTTTGATATGCTCTTGACATTCATGATCTATCCAGTTTTTGTTTTGGATTTATCCTGGTGATGTACATTGGATTTATCCTGGTGATGTACATTTATTGACAATCAACAACACAAATAAACCTTTTACAAAGCAAGACTGCAACATAAACCCCTACATTAAACATGGATTTTAAACATTTCAAGATTAGCTTTACTGTGAAAAGACATTAAGTGCAGTATTTTTTTATTTATTTTATTTTACATTTGTTAACCATGTAGTGTCCAGCTGGGCAAGTACCCCGTTTTCAGCGGAGACAAAGCTCCATAACAACAGTACAAAAAAGATTACAAAAGGTTTACAAAGAATATACAAAAAGCTCAACAGCTGCCTACAATCACACTTTACAAAAAGAGAATGTAAACAGAAAACATTACATTTCCTAAGCCTTACTACAGACAGTAGTATGAAACTAAATAGATACATAACTAAAATAAACCACTGTGGTATTTTCATTTGGTAGAAGTAATACAAGGAGAAGATAGCAGAAAAGAAACATTTTATTGATGGCATGAGAAACTAGCCAGGAGTATTATAGGAGCATAGCCATTGTTGAGTAAGGTATTCCTTTAGTTGTTTGAAGCTATGACTATTTGTTGTTTTAGGATATTCGGGGGGGGGGGGTATTAGGTTCCACGCTTTGGCTACTTTATAGGAGAACAGAGAAGCACCAAAGTAATTATGGGACTTTGCTGCCTTGAGTATAAGTTTAGCAGATGATCTAAGGGTCCTGGGGTTGGTATTTAGTTGCACTAGGTTGGAGAGTGCAGGGCATTTTTCAGGTTTGAGGATAATGGAGTAAGCAGTGGTGAGCTGATAGAGTGATAACAGATTGGGAAATTCAAAACAGTGTAGTTTTTGAAGAGCAAGACAGTGATGGGTCCTGTTGGGTATATTAGCATCAATTTTGCTATTTTATTATAGCGGGAATCAAGCAGATCTAAATAAGACATATGCAGGTTAGTGAAAACTTGAGAACAGTAGAGGAAAGTTGATAGGAGGTGGGATCTGGCTGTGGCTGGTCTAGTGTTTTGAGTGAGGTAAGGTTTGGCCTTATACAGTGCATCAAGTTTGATGTGAACTTCTTTAATCGTGAGTGATATGTGTTTATCGAATGTTAGGTTGCTGTACATTGTGACACCAAGTAGTTTTGTTTGGTTAACTGTTTCTATTACAGTGCCATTAGTGGAGTAGATGGAGAGAAGAGGTGGGTTTGCTTTTGAGTTTCCTGTTGGAGAAAACCATTAACTTTGTTTTGTTTGAGTTGAAGTTCATTTAGGTAATTTTCAGTATCTAGAAACGATTTTTGCAGTTTATCCTGGAGTTCTTGGGGTGTGGGAGCAGAGCAAATAAGAGTAGCGTCATTGGCATACTGAATGATAGAAGCAGATTTATTGGCAGTGTTTAGAATATTTTTTAAAATAATAAAAAGGAGAGAGCCAAGGATAGAACCCTGAGGAACCCCAACAGAGTGGGACGAGAGTTTATTATCCCATTTAGGTGCCTGTTGTCGATTAGTAAGGTAGCTAAAGAACCAGTTGATAGCTGTAGAGTTGAGGTTGCGTATTTGTTTGAAAATGACATAATAGGGGGAGTAAATACACTTCCTTAGTAGAAAGGTAGGGGAGTGATCACAGAGAACTGGAGAGGCACCAGTCATGGCAGACAAGGTTGGGCTTACTGGTTAGTATCCAGTCTATAATAGATTCTTAGTGTGTTTATTGATTCTAGTGGGGGAGTTTATAGTTTGGGTGAAAATGAGTGGATTGCTAAAATTGGAGGGGTAGTCAGATGAGCAGGATAGCCATCCCATGTTGAAATCACCTAGCACTATAGTTTCTTGATTGAAAGTAGAGGATGCCCAGGATAGGAGACTTTCAGTGGTTGCTACATTATTTCCTGGTGGTGGGTAGGAGGCAATAATTATGATGGCTTTATATAGATTTACTTCAAAATCAGGTGGCTAGAATTTCTGCTTCTGACAGATCTGGGGAAGTACAGGTTAATTTTTCAATTTTGAGGAAATTTTTATACATGATGGCAATGCCTTCACCACGTTTGTTCAGCCTATCTTGTCTAATAACATTATAATCACTAGTAAGTACCACCTCATCTTTAATGTGGGGTTTTGGCCATGTCTCGGTAATAATTACTATATCAGGAGTGTAGGTAGCTAGGGCTGCATGAAAGTCACTTTTTTGTGATGCTCATAACTAATTTTAACCTCAGAAGTAAGTCTGATTTGGAATTTTTTAGGGGAGGAAAGTGGAGGGTAGTATTAGCAGGTGCTGTGGCTGTTATTGGGTGGGGTGGGGTGGGAATAGCTGTGTGGGCCCTGGGTTAGGATGTATATCAGCTTAGAGTTTGACTTCTGTTAGTGAGTGTAGAAGAAGAGAGTTTGAGCCTGGATATTAGTCGACGAAAGAAATCTGGTTAGGAAGATGTTCTATTATGTTCTGGTTTGGTCTACACCTCCTTATTTCCAGGACCTCCTAGTTAGTTACTGCATACCCCAGAAGACTTGCTTTTTGCCTTACCTAGCTTAGTATGTTCTGTATGATTCTTCACTACTTCGGCCCATTTTGAACAGAAGATTGACTTTTTTTGGTTACTGGTCTTAAATAGCATCAGCTTCAGTGAAAACAGTACAGAGGGCATAGAGGACCACTTGAAAATATTACTCTGCAAGCCAGTAAAATACCAACAAAACAAAAACGTCTTTATTCACTATACTCTAGAGACTCAGTGAAATTTCAAAAATACATCTTTTTGTTTTGTGGGGGAAACATCAACTCAAACAATAATTACAAACACAATGATGTCCCCTAGAAAGATCTCATTCTTTTCACAAACATATAGAAGTTATCTTACACACTCCTATCAATTCAAAAGTTACCTCAATCAGAAGTCAAGACACTACATTGCCAAATGCGTGCTTATGCTCCTCTATGAATACTCCTTACACCTCAACACCATTGAAAGCTTTCATAATGTATCACTCCTTCAAAGGACACCTAGTACAATTTGTCATTTTATCAAACTGGCTGATCAGCCCACTTACCTCTGGGTCCCTGCTATCATCCATCAAAACATTACCCCTTACTGTAAGAGCAACCTTTCTGTTTGCCTCCATCTTCTACAAGCTTCTCAACTCTGAATTACTTTCAACACAACCTAGTTCCTCCAGAAAAAGAGATAATCCTAGTATCACTGCAATCCAAGGCATCCACACACACTGAGATGCACAAAAATACCATTTTTATAAGATAACCTTCTCAGTTTGGTACTTAATGTCTCCTTATATATTAGAAGCAGCCTAGTTTACAACTTTTGAGGCGTGCACTTCTACAGCACCTTAACTCTTTATATCTGGCCACTGCTTTAACATCAACATTCAAGGTAATTTTTCCCTCCTATTTTACCTCAACATTATAGTACAACTGGCTGCTAATTTCACATAACCAACATCCACTTACACCCTCTTGTCCTTACCTTCCTTATTTTACCTTCACTCTTTTGTCAAAGATACAGCCATTTCAGGCCCATTTCCTGTACAATTATAGCCCAAAACATTACTACAAATGTGCATCTCACTGTGCACATTACCATAAACCTCCACCTCTGTCTGATTAAAGTCTGCAAATCTTGAATGAAATGTATTATACAACAGATACTATACACTCAAGTAGTGACCTCTTCATACTCACTCAGTTATGTAGTGCATCATATTATCTTATCACTGTTGCGTGTTCTCTACCTTTAAACTGAACATAGAGACTTCTCTACCTTTAAACTTAACATACAGACTTAAAAATAACATAAATGAATGTCACTCTTTACTCATACACTGCATCTATGAAAATTCATGTACACCTTTGCTTACAGCCTGTGTTCTGGCTGGAAATGACTGTGACCAGCCCACCTACCAGGTTAACAAATTCGAGTAAAAATAAATGAAAGTTCTGTGCATTCTTTAGATGTGTGGTGACAGTCTTGGGTGGGGAGTTAGCATGTGATGATGGCACATGAACATTAAACCTGCACTTCCATCTGAACAGCCCAAAGTGTCTAACTCAATATGCTACTGAGAAGAAAGTTAACCAAGGGGAGTTCCCTGCTGCAGATTTTTTTTCCTGAACTTCTCCCCTCCTCCATACATATACATACTAGGAAGAGGACAGCTGATTTTCAGGTACCTGACCTGTCATAACACCCCATCCCACCTAATGTTTGGGTGTTAGTGCCTGACCACTTATCAAACCTGCATCACAGGTAATACACAGGGAAGCCACACTACTGCACCATCAGGCTGATGCAACTGGGCTAATTTAATTAAAAAGAACTGTTGGATTAATCAACACTTCAGTAGGTTATACAATTATGACAGCTGGCAAGAGCACAATAATAGTGAAATGTAACTACTTTGCCATCAACACAATTGATTTTTTATCTGCAACACAAATATGTTTAAAAAATGCTTCATGAACATACAGTATTCACTCTTCAATAACAACATCTTTAGGAGACAACTTTGGAAGGACTTCTAAGCAGTAAAGCATTCTTAAAGAGTGCAAAGACAACTGTGTAAGAAATGAAGCCAAAAGACTACTGGAAAAGAATTCTACTATACATGGCTAGTGTGTTCGGTAAAAGCAGCACATCTTTGAGAGATGACATCCAAGTTGTAATGCTTAATACAACAACTCACTACTTCAGTACAGATGCACAAAAAATGGAACTGCAGTGCTCATCCTGTCACAAATGCGACAGTCACAGAAATATCTGTTTTTATCTGGGCTTCCAATAACAAAAAAAGCACCTGGCAAGTCATAAGTGGCTGCATTTCAGTTTCAGGTAGTACTTACCATGAATAAATAAAAGACTCAGCACTAGCATGACATATTCAGCCTGAACCAGATTAAAAAAAAAAGAAGATGCACTGAATGGTGCACATGATAGCAGAGTGACATCTTAAAAAAGGAGAAAGTCAAAGGCCTGGCTTGGGCCATCTTTAGTAGACACTATGGACTGGTCTGCATAGGAAACTTCATGCATGAGCTTTAAGCTCAGAAATTTCAAAGCAGAAACCATTATAAAACATAGTTAGCTGCCTAAAAATCCTTTTTATTACAGAAGATTTTTCAGACAACCTCTTGCTTCTGTCATACCACAGAGGCAGTAGGCCAGTTCATGAAATCCTGAAAAAGTGCACAAATGTTTTAAATGAAGACTATCTTAAGTTCTGCATCGCAGTGAATCAGAACAAAGTCTGAAACTTTATCTGATGGGGGCAATAAATCAGGTCTCTGGGCACCAATGTACACAACTGAAAAAAAAATTATCTTAGTTCTACATATAATGGCTAAGTGTATCAAATCAATGTCCAACATTCTGGGAAAGTATGCATCACCTAACTTGTTTATTCAAGAATGAGGTGCCAAAGTAGCACAGTGTTAGCAATTCTAGACAGCCAAGCTCTGTGAAGCACCTTGGTTTGTGTCTGGGTTACCTTCTGCTTGGGAGTTTTTCCAAGTCCTTCTTATGTCTATGCAAGCTTTTCTCAAATGCACTGCTTTCCTCTCACATCTCAATGCCATGTCACAGGTGACAGTGTGATCCTACAAAGCACCCATAGGTGTGCATACCATATGCACATCCTGTGATAAACTAGTACGCTATTAGAATCCGTTTCTTTGCCACAAGTGCAATGGGTGCAGGGTCAAGCACCAACTTTTCTGAGTCAGAACTGGATAAAATGAGTACTTGGAAAGAATGCATGGAGAAAAGCATTTGTTTTAGATGTCTAAAGGACTCCATGAAGGGATGTCCTGCCCAAAAAAGTGAAAGTTTCAGAATAATAATTTAAATAAATACATTGCTTGCATGCACTGTGCTCACATGATTCAGTAAAAAGCATCAAACTGAAGGAGCCCTATCTTTTTCAAATGGGACTGAGGACATCATTAATTATATTTGCAGTCTAAACCGTTTAAAAAAAGAAGGGGTCAGGTTACTTGACTGAGAATTCCACTGGGTTTCTACACAGAAAAGCAGCTAGTGAAAGGTAACAGACAAAAGTGGGAGGGCATCAAAATGATGGGTATTTAATCTATTCTGAGCCACCTTGTCACCAGACTTCAGTCTTTAAATGTTCAATCCAGCAAGCAGTCCATTTATTCCCCACTTCACTTACCTGCTGGCTCCCACATAACTTAATGAAGTAGTGTCAAATGAAGGAAAGAGTCTCACTCACTTTGGTGAGTGATAGTGTGATAGATGAGACACTAGGTGACCATCTGGCAGTTTCAATAGCTTAATGGTCAAAAACATTTGGCTATGATAACTTGGAAGGTCTGGATTTGAGTCCTTGTTGAAGCATGCACTTTGTTTTCTTTTTTTAATGTCTGAGAGTTTGGTCCATAAGACACAGCTGCTGCAGCAGTGATCATTCAAACATCTATTGCTACAGTATGTTTACTTACACAACTGTACTATGTTCATCATTACGATAACTGCTGCAATAGCCTGAGCTACAAGAGTGAATTACCGTATCTTAACATAGCTTAAAGGAGGGAAAAGGTTTAGGAATCACTGGAGAATGGCCCTAGCAAAGACTGTCCTATACCTTGAAAAGGAATCTAGTTTATAGCACTTTGTAAAAGTATGCACTGAAGACCAAGTCGCTGCTTCTAGAAAACTTCTACAATCCAACCTCTTCCAAAAATGTCAGATGAAGCCAAGACCATGGTACAGTGACAGGATATATAGTTTTGCTGTGGTAGGAATAACTAAAAGTGAAAGCCAGAGATAACCATTTGGAAATAGTCTGCTTTAATATAGGTCGTCTTTTCTTCCTCCCTTCACAAGAAATCAATAACTGATCAAAAGTTCTAAACGATTTTGTGCCGTCAAGATAGGGCCCGAACTGACTGTGGACATCCAAGGTATGGAATATCCTTTCTCCTTCATTTTTAGTTTCTGAAAAGAAGAAGGGAAGTGGGATAAATCGAGTTTTAAATACCACTTTAGGCATAAAGGAAGGATTAGTTTTCAAAGAAACCTCATCTTTGTGGAAGATGAGATTAGGTTGACCGACAATAACAGCATGCAACTCACATTCACGTTCAAGCAAGACTGTTTTCCCTGTTAAGGACTTCAAGTAGACCCGATGAGCTGGTTCAAATGAAGCAAGTGTTAACTTCTCGAAGACATAATTAAGATCCCAAGGAGGGGTCACTGGTTTTCTAGGAGACTTCTAATGCAGAACCCTTTCAAAAGCATTTTGACCTGAGATTCCATTGCAAAGGGAACCATAGGTAGATATACTGAAATAGCTCATAAATGAACCTAGATGGCGGAGTAAGGTACGTCACAGAATATGAACTTACACCAATACTGTAAAACCTAGAGAAATATTAGCCCTGGATGCATGCTGATTCTTTTTGTTGGCACAGACTAGAATTTTTTTCATTTGATAATATATGATTTTCTAGTAGCAGGCCTTCTTGCTTCCATCAATAGCTACTGCAAGTCCTCAAAGAACAGGTGCCTAAAAGAGTATATAAACTCTATCAACCAGGCAGTCAACTGCAGTTGTATGGGATTCAGATATATCAAACCACCACACTATCGTTCTTGCTGGTCATTGGTGGTTTTACATTGTTGGTTTGACCCTGCACGCCATCCTTGCGGAGAGCATTGTTTGTTATTCAGATATATCAAACACTCCTTAACCTGTGCGAGTAAATTCAGTCTGTGAGGAAGTTTGGTATAGCTTGCCAGTAGCCAATTCCAAAATAAGGGAAAATCACTATTGTCTTGGCCAGAAGGAAGTCACCGCAATCATCTTTGGGGAGTCCTTCTGAATCTTCAGAAGTACCCTGAAAATCAGTGAAAAGGCATATAGAACACTCCCATCCAAGGAAAAGAAAAGACATCTGTCTACCAGGCCTTCTTGCATGGGGTACTGGAACAGGGTTTTGGCAGTTAATTGTTTAGAGAGGAGACAGAAATATCTACTTGAGGTGTTTCCTGGCTTAGCTTCTGAGGTACAATATATCTGCTTGGGTGGAAATGGCAGATGGGCCTAACTGATTTGCTTGGGATGACTTGCATGTATAACCCTTCAAGGCTTTTGTAGCTTAGCTAAATCATTCGAAAGCTTCCAACATAAAACAGAAATGGGATAGGCACTGTTGCTCAATAACAGGAGCCTTAACAAAAAACCTCCATTCCCTGGAAAGCACAGATACCTGCACTGTCTGAGAGACCTGGTTCAAGACCAATGACAGCACTCAGTCACTGCAGAGTTTCAATGACTACCATACGTTCAGACCCCACACATTAAACAAAGGTGCTAAAGGTGGTAACATCTCCACATTCTTATAAAAAATAATCTCCAGATTTGTTAGGCAAGATAAAGGCCTGTAGCAACTTCACGTCCAACTTACTATTAACAAAACCGGTTATTAAATCAAAGCTAACTATAGGATTCCACCCCTCTAGTCTATATTGTTTAACTAGTATGGAATCCTTATGCATTAAGCTAAACACAGCTCTCCTAATAGACTTCAACTACCCTTCCATTAACTGGAAGACTTGTACAAGTTCAAATGAATATACCCACAAATTTCTGGACTTCAATACAAAAACTCTGTACCAATTAATCTGCACCACAGCTAGTGTAATTAAATCCTGGATTTGGTCCTTACCAGTATGGGATAGTGTTGCTCTCCACGAAATGGCACTTCCTCTCTGGTCAAACTACACCATAAGGCAGTCACATTCACCATATGAAGCTGGAAACATCATCATGCTAAGGCTAATCTACTAAAACTGAGTGCTGGCCTGACTACATTCAAAATTCCCTTCCAACCTGATGACCCCACTGCTTATGTGGCCAGGATATCTGGCCAGTAAGCAAAAGCTTTTAGGTGTCTTCCACATGTATCATATGTCTAAGGGAGCACAAGGGCATACTGGCATAAACAGAGACGTGTGTGCCAAAATTCCAAGCTTTTTTGCCTCTAACTGAAGGAGGCTGCAACCAGAAAAAGGTGTGAATCAAAAGGTCCCTATCTGCATGGCCAAAGGAAAAAAAAATATCCATTGGAGAACAAAAAAAAAGTATAATTAAAAGGGGGGATGGTGTGTGGGTGTTAGTACTGAAAAAGTGATCTATATGAACATCTACTGTTAAGGTAAGCTCTCTTACACATCTACACTACATTCATCACTAGAGCACAGGTGCAGTAGCATAAAGCTATATGGGATGACTGCCAAAGTTTAGATAACAAGGATGGAAGAAGAAATACCACAGTCCAGGAGCTCATGGAGAAGATATCTAGAAAATCCAATTCTGGGCCTGGAAATGTCAGTTTCATAGTGTTTAGTATAACTTTGCACAGATGACCAAGTTGCTGCTTCTACAACAGTTCTAGAGTCCACCCCTTTTTAAAGTGCGCGAAAAGTAGCCACTGCTTTAATAGACTGGATGTGGACATCCAAAGAATAAAGAAGTCTCCATCACCTTTTTGGGGTTATGAGAAGAACACAGGGAAATGAATAGGAAGATGTAAGGCAAATTCAGACACAACATTGGACATAAAGGAAGAGTTGGTTCTTTAGGTTACCCTATCCCTGTAAAAGATCAAAAATTGGCTGGATAGACATGAGGTCTTACAACTCAAATAGCCTAAGTCAAAGCAGTGATCAAAACAGTCTTTCAAGTCAAGAACATCAAGTTAGCCTCTGAAGCTTGGTTTAAATGGAGGAAATGTTAGTTTTTCTAATGAAAAATGATGATCCCATGGTGGAATGACCAGTTTAGTAGATGGTCAGATATGCAACACCCTTTTCAGAAAATACTTTACTTGGAACAGTGAAGACAGGGGGGGCCAATAAACAAACTGAAATGGCTATTAAATGCAATTTGATAGAACTGTAGGATAGGCCTGATTTGGGCAATTCACACAGGTACTGGTGAAACAAAGGGGCCTCTGCTTTGGCTGGGTCCCGGACTATCTTACTGCACTAACTACAAAACTTCTCTGCTTTGACAAATATGATTTTTTAGTAGCAGGATTCATGACCTCTTTTAACACTTCTTGCACATCCTTAGAAAAAAGGCACCTAAATAGAATAAAAAATGTATCTTCAAGACAGACAAGATTTAGGTTATGTAGGTTTGGGTATCTCAAGAGAATGGACAGCCAATGTTGTCTGGGCAAAGATACATTTGGAGAGACCTTCTGTATATTTAGAAGAATTCTGGTTATTAATTTATGCAATTATTTTGTTAAATTGAGTGAGTAGACTGGTCCAAAGACCCTTTTTAGCCATGATCTGGGCACACAAAGTTACATAGTTGAAAAATGTAAGGAACAAGTAAGAAGTTTCATAGGACACAAAAATTCTACACATTAAGCAGCTATCAGAGTAAAGGAGGGAAAACCAAAAAGGTATATTCTGATACATAAGAGAGAGAAAGATTTGTTTTCTGGACCTTTCTGCAAGGTGTCTTAGTTCAGAATTGTGTTAACTGTGTGTTGTGAATGGAGGCAAATAGATCAATTTGAGGAGTTTCCTACATCTCCCCTACAGCTGCTCAAGGTGAAATTGCTCAATTGTCAGTAACTGAAAGAAACAAAAAAGATGAAAGGCATAATGAGAAATGGTGTTAGCTATAGGAAATCATCCCAAGTGCATTTTTTAAGTGCGTGTGAACAATAATTCACTTGTTTTTGGGAGATTTCTCCCTTCTTCAAATTACTGCAACCATACGTACATAGAAGTTTGTGGGGTGTGTGGGGGCTGTCACCACATCAGGGGATACAGGGGGCTTGTCCCCCTGGAAAAAAAAAACAATTAAAATTGACTTTTCTACCTTATATGTTTCTGGCATTTTTTTCCATCCTTTTAGCTTGCCAGTTTTCAGGAAGTTTGCCCTTCATAATAGAACTGTTCTCCACAGACGGACAATCTCCTGAAATACCTATGAGTGTAACTTCCACTCATGAAGTTCTATCACGGATGTGCGCAAAGTGCCTGCCTGCAACAGTGTTCTGCTCAAATGGTATACAATTTGCCTGAAGGGACAGATTGCACTGAGATGCAACTTCCCAGGGAAACCTGGGGCTAGTATGTACACAGTAAAGATCAGGACTCCCTCTCTTTCTTTATGTACCACATCAACCATGTTGTTGTCTGTAATCACCAAAAGTGTTCTCACATCAACCATGTTGTTGTCTGTAATCACCAAAAGTGTTCTCAGAGTCCATAGCTGATGTAAGCCTTTCACTACTTTTATCAAAGCTATAATTTCCTTGAAGATGTTGTGTTTCTTCTCGATATATGAAATGTAAATCCCCTGGACATTAGACAAAGTTAAGAGGGCAGAAATCAAGGGAATCAAAGTCTGAAGCATTTATTATTGCAAACTGGGTTGCGGTGGGAGAAGAAAGAGGAAGAAAGAGGAAGACCCAGGTTCAACTGGATCCAATTTGCCTATCACAGGAGTTCCTTTTTGACAAAGTCCAGAACTGGAACAAGAAAAGACAGAGGATGCTGGTGTTGAGTCCATACAGATTTGAAGAACCAATGAATCTTCCCCTCATATGGAGTCTGGCTATGGGAAGCACTAGAAAAACTAAAGCCATATAACCTAGAATTCGGACATCCTGCAAGGAAATGAGGGCATTCAGTTAGCAGTTGCAAGATCGCCTTAATAAAAAGTGCACAAAAAAATGAGTTGAGCTGGATAAAGGGTTACCTGAACGCTCATATGTGGACAGAGACAAGATATGAAGATTCCCCGGATCCACATAGGTGGGTCACCAAAAATAAGGGAGAGGCTGTTCTGGACCTTTGTCTGGCAAATGACTTAAAGCTGCACAACACATGGTTTGGCAAAAGAGATGGTCATTCACAAGATCGCATAAAAGAATGGCCAGCATGTGACTCATGCAGACTTCCTCTTACTAAGGAAAAGGTAATGGGGTTGAAGCATAGATTGCAGTCATCCTTACTGAAATGGTTGATGCCCACTATAAACAACTGTTGCCCCAAATCAGCTGTGCAAGCAGTGATCAGAGAAGGCTCTATGACCTTCAGAAACTAGGCTGAAAATCTGAGTGACTAGTGCAAAAATAAAGGAGTTCATGGAAATACTCATGGCTCTAGAAAATCAGGAAGAGGAAACAAGTGGACCAGAAGAAGAAGGGCAATATTCCAAAGCAGCATGTGGGAACTCAATACAAAAGATATAAGGTTGGCCAAGTGTGGAAATAAGGAAAGCTGGTGATGAGATGCAGAAATGCAGGAAGCTATCAAAACAATGGAAGCGTGCAGGAAGAAGTGGGATATCTGGGGGAAAAAAAAGGCCAGGCTAAGAATGAATACTGGATGGCTAAGGCTAACAAACAGGTTAAGAGAGTAGCTGTAATGGCAAAGGACAAGGCATCCAAAAACTTACAACCAGCTTTTAGAAAGTGACACGATAAATGGCAAGAAGCTCTTATTAAGATGCAAGGTGATAACTAACGGAAAGATGAAAACAGCCAGCAGATTCCATTCTTAAGGGACACCATTTTCTCACCAGTCCATTGGACAACAACGACAGATGGAAGGAGTATGTCAAATAAGCTTCTGAATGAAAACACCACAAAAGCTGTACAGCTACTACATTAAGCACCTTACACAAATGTTGACATTACTTTTTAACTAAGACTGTTAGCTATTTATTATTCTTAAAGGCACTTACATTCTTATTAGACTGCACATACTCGACTTAAAGCCACCTGTTCCACTTGTTCAATAGCATCTTTTTATCTGATTCGGCATACCCTCTATTTCTAAATCTAACATTTTAACATTTCAGTAGCAGATGCATAAACCCTACTCTATACTGATGTATTACTGTTAACCCTGAAAAGCTGGCTTTTGGGTAGAAGCCTTTTAATTTATTTTAACAGTTGTCTACAAATGTAAGTTAAAAAATTATGGTCATGGAAAACTACAATGCCCAAAATAAGGCAATGTTACTTTAATTTCTAGAAATTGACTCTGGTTCATAAAATGCAAAAATTTCATTCATTCCTCAGGAGGGGAACACCACATAAAAACATCAAGTAATCTTTTGAAACATACTAAATGTTGAAATAGATAATGTGACTAAATGTTACTACTTCGAGCAAGAAACTACTAAATGACCACATGCAGGTCATTAGCTCCCATCACTGCCCTTCTTATTTGCTGGAACCCTACATCATGAAACCCTACATCATGAAACTGAAAAAAAAAAATTACATTGTTATACTGATTGCATAAACATTACAATAACTATAATTCCACATTATGGCGAAGTTGAATATTTATACCAAAGTTATGTACTCACCATAACAATGGATCTGTTTTGTCCATTTTCATTCTTCCTCAACTGATGGGTCTCCGATCTGACCTTGGATCCAGCTTGGCCACCTTCACTAGATTGACAGAGCCAACTCTCAAGTTCCTTCCTTACCAATAATGCCAAACCAACCTAACATACCTCAGATTGAGTTTCTTGCCCCCCAGAAACAATAGTATATTCTATACTGAATCAATTGAGAAGAAACAGCAGGATAAAACTGGAGTTCAAAAAGGAACAATGGGTTGCCAAGAAAAATCCCTTAGGTACCCTCCAAAAGAAAGGGAAGAGGGTTAGGAGGGTGGGAAGTTGAGGAAGAATGAAAATGGACAACAAAGATCCATTGTTAAGGTGAGTACATACCATCTGTATCTGATGTTGTCATTTTCATTTGTTCCTCAACTGATGGGACAGAGTTCCCAGCTAGATGGACCTTGGGTGGCCCTCATGGAAGGATATTTTGAAGTACTGAAGAGCCAAAAAACAGCTCTGTTCCTAGAACTCAAATCCAATTTGTAATGAGCAATAAAGGCACAGAACCAAGTGGCAGCTACACAAATTTAATTTATCAAAGCTCTTGATCAAAAGGCTGAAAAGGATGCCATAGACCTTGCTGAATTGGTGGCTTAATCAAAGACAACCCTCTCTGTTCATAGATAAAGTATATGCATAATCAGTCAACCATTTGGGTAAAGTCACTTTGGAAACTGCCATGCTCACTTTGTTATGAGAAAAGGGGACAGACAACTGTTCAGATTTTCTGAAATCTCTGGTTTGATGAAGATTAAAACAAAGTTGCCTACGTACTTCCAAAAGATGCAGTACATATTCAACTTTATTGGAAAATTTGGGAAAACTGGAAGGTTAATGACAAGAT
Organism: Protopterus annectens; assembly: GCF_019279795.1. NCBI lineage: Eukaryota > Metazoa > Chordata > Ceratodontiformes > Protopteridae > Protopterus > Protopterus annectens. Next base: position 622,118,707 of record NC_056734.1, read on the forward strand.
TAATGTTAGACTCAGAAGTCACCTTGGGTAAAAAGGATGGGTTAGTACGTAAAGACACCCTATCCTTATTAAAGATCAGGTAAGTAGGCTTGGACAAAAGGGCCTAGAGCTCAGATACTCATCTAGCTGATGTGATGGCAACTAAAAAAAAGGTCTTCAAGGACAAACATTTTACTTCTGATTTGGCAGAAGGACTTTAGGCCAAAATCTGAAGTAAGATAAAGTCCTAAGAGGAGTAGGGTCCTTAACTGGGGACCTAAGTAAAAAGGTGCCTTTCAGAAAGGTTTAGCACAACTTAAAAGAAGAGCGATTTTCTGTGGAATGAAAATTAGAACTGGTGGCCTGCTGGACTTTGACAGTAGAGAAGTTAGATCCCGCCTTATAGAGGGAAGCTAATAAATCTAGGAGTGCGGAGGTTGGGGCAGAAAAAGGATCCAAATTTCTCTGGAGGGCCCAAATAGAAAACATCTTCCATTTACAACAAAAGGGTATGTTGGACTAGACAGGAAAGCCTGGGCTGTCTAGCCATCATTAGAACTGGAGCAACCATGTGGTTAACTTGAGCCCCATTATGTCCAGATGAGCTATGGATCAGATGAAACAGAGGTCCAGTATCGACGGCAGATATAGAAGATGAGGCCAGAGAAAGGAAAAACAGATTTGATGAGGCCAAAAAAGGTGCAACGAGGATAACTGTGATCTTCAACCAGCTGGCTTTCCGTAGAAACTTGGGGAGTAGAGATAACGGGGGATAAGCATAGAGGAGATTGGGTGGCCAATTGTGAACTAGAGCATCTCTCAGTGACTCTCCCAGAGGGGGAATCAGGGCAAAGAACCTAATGCACTTGTTGCTGAGGGGGGGGGGGAGCAAAGAGATTGCAACATGGCTGGCCCCATCAATGGAAAATTCTTTCCACCATTTCTGACATTAAGAGACTACTCGTAAGGCATCAGAATGGACCTGCTTAGTTTGTCTGCATGCACAATGGAATTCCTGAGTATATACAGTGCAATAAGAAAATAACCAGAATAAATTGCCCTCTGCCACACACTCATTGCCTCGGGACAGAGAGGATAAGACCTGGTTCTCCCTTGTTTGTTGTTGGACCAGACCACAGACATATTGTCTGTCTGGACTGCAACTGTCCCAGAGGGGAGAACTTCTTGAAAGGCTGGCAATGCTAGAAGGATGGCCCTCATCTCCAGGGTACTGATATGTGAACTGGTCTCTTGAAGAGACCACATACATTTGACTGTGCTTCCTAAGAAAAGACCACCCCCCCCCCCACTAGCTGAGATGGGAGGCATCCGTGGTCAGTGTGGTTACAGGGAGAGTTAAGACAAAAGGATGGTGCTGAGCAATTTCATTTGAACAGATCCACCAAAGGATTTGTTCCTTGCAAACTCATGCAATTCTGACTACAGTGTATAAAGGCTGTTGAACAGACCCCTGAACTGACAGGGCCTACTGTAGAATTTGCATATGATATCTGGTCAATGGAACTAGAGTTATCACTGCTGCCATGAACCGTAAGGCTTGCAAAACTAGTCATGCTGGAGGAGAGAAATGTTAAATCACCTCCTTTGCCTGGGATCTGCAAATTTGTACTCTTCTTGGAGGGAGAGACGCTATCAGAGTGAGTCTAGACGAGTACCTATGAACTCCAGCTTCTGTGTATGAGTGAGCTGTGACTTGCTGTAGTTGACTGAGAAGCCCAGATGGTGACACAATTGGAGCAAGTAGTCTCTACTTGTAGAAGTAGATGCCTGTTTGGAGCAGTTAGCAGCCAGTCATCTAGATATGGAAACATCTGGAATCCTAGCACTTTTAGGTGAGCTGCTACCACCACCATGCATTTGGTAAGCACCTTGGGGGCTGTGGTGAGAACAAAGGGTAGTGTTCTGAACTGAATGACAGTCTCCCAACCAGAAGCACAGATATCTTCTGGAGTGCCTATTCATTTTGATGTGATAGCACGCATCCTGAAGATCTATCAAGCACATCCCATCATCCCTTCTCAAGCAGGGCAAAATGAACTGAACTGTGACCATCTGCAACTTTGAATATTTTACATACTGGTTTAATTTTGCAGAGATCCAGAATTGCTCTCAAGTTTTTTTTTGGCAGTAAAAAGAATCTTGAATAAATTCCAGATCCTATCCGGTCTTGGACTTCTTGGATGACTTCTTTTCTAGCAACTTTCTTATTTCCAGAGGTTCTGCCTCCCTCTGACTGGGTGGGAACATTGGGGATCTTCCTCATTTTTATGGAGGGAATTTGAGAAAATGGTAGGAAATAACCTCTGGATAAGACAGTATCGGTTGTGATGGACACCCGGGCTTCTAGATGTAGAGGCAAGCACCCTCCCCCCAGAATGCCTCTAGACAAAAGCAGCCAGGAAACCTTTTAGGAGCATTGACAGTGTTTGCCCGAAAAGGAATCCCTGAAACCCTGGTTTTTGCAGACCACCTCTGTCAGGAGGACAGCATCTTCTGTTAAGAGTTTTCCCCTCTGAATCTGGGAGAATTACCTCCTCTTGAGTCTTGGAAAGGACCTTGGAACTTATGAAACCACATTTCCTTCACCTTTGGGATGAAAAGAAAAGATCCATTAGAAGGATCACTGATGAATGAAAATTTGAAGGCCTCCGCAAAAATGCACAAGCACATCCAGGCATGTCTCCTGATGGCTATGCCAGAACCCACTGCCCTTGAGGTATGCTCTGTAGTGTGGGAAATCAACCTCATTGACATTATATATAAACTGAGGGGTGAACAGTTGTCAAGAAACCTTATTCTGATCCTCCACAGACATGGACCTGGAAAGATTTGGAAAACCCCTCTATCAAATCTCTTCGCAACCTGGTAGCATGCGCCAAATAATTTAACAACTGCAGGGCAAAGGTCACAGAGACATAGATGCACTTTCCATATCTGTCCAAAGCCCTAGACTCCCTGTTAGGGGGATGGACAGATGTGCCCTGCTCTGTGACCTCTTTCTTGGTGGCTGATGCTACAATCATGGCATCTACTGGGACCCCTTTGCTCCAGGATGTTCTGTCCACTTAGGAATTGGGTCTACAGTATTTGGTTCCTTCCTGAACAGCATGAGAAAAGATCTATTAGCTCATCAGCCTGGGAGGGGGGTCATCCAAGACGTAGCTGGGCCAGACCTGAAGTCCTCCAAAAACACCAACTCCTCCTGGGAAGGGGAGCCGGAAGACCAACTACCATTTTGCTTTAAAAGTTCTAGTATTTCTCCAAAGGAGACATCCTCATGTGGAGATATGGGAGATCCTTCCCCCTCATGGAAGTTAGTGTCTTCAGTGAGAGATTCTTGAGAGAAATACAAATGTGTCTCCTTTCTAAAGACCTTATCGGTGGGATGGTCTGGTAAGGTATCGCCAAGTGTAGGGGGAGTCCCTACGGACTGACTGGAGGTTGGTTTGGGCAGGCTGTCTCAGTGGGATAAAGATGAGAGGCTCAGAAATTATACCCGATGGAGGAACAGAAATAGGATTCAAAGGGGAGCAAGGATGTCCTTTCTTTAGGCAGAGAAGATGCCCTCTCCAGTACCTCAAAGGCACAGGATCTAGGAAAAACAGAGGCCGGCAGCACCGGAGCTGAAGATCCCTGTGCTGATGAGCCTTGAACTTCCCCAGATACCTGTCTTGTTGGGTGGGTCAGACCCAAGCTGTCCAGTACTGAAGCACCCAAGGGCATGGATGGCTCTGATAACTTTAGAGTAGACCCAATCTCCCAGAGCCAGCCTCAATGCTTTCGCTCGGAGAATTCTTCTGCTCTGAAATCACTGGAGCCGGGCAAAGTACAGTTTTATACCTACCATAAATGTAGATGTTCGAGTGCTAATACAGCTGCAGTAATCACAGATGGGTTTTCAGCCGTCAGGCGGTCCCTCGGTCGGCCGAATTCCAAAGTCTTGGTCTGGCGTCGGTTGTTGTCGCTTACTCTTCTGACGTCAGGAAGGCCAGAGTATATAAGACACAGCCGACGCCATGTTCTTCAGTCTTTCTTGCCCCAGATGTCAGGTGCCCCCAAAAGGAAGGCAATACATAAATAAAGCTAATCCACAAATGCAAGCAAATAAAACATAGCAGGATAACCCAGTCAGGAGGTATGAAGAGGTTTTTAGGCCCCATGGCCTTACCAAGAGGGAAGGAGGGAGGGAAACCTGTACTGCAGCTGTATTAGCACTCGAACATCTACATTTATGGTAGGTACAAAACTGTACTATGTTCATCGTGCATACAGCTGCAGTAATCACAGATGGGTAGAGTCCCAAAGCTATGCATAGGGTGGTAGGTACTATGAGGAACTGGGTTGAGCCAGAATGCCCTGCAAAACAGCAGTGGCAAAGCCTGCTCTTGTTCTGGAATATAAGGGCAGATGGTAGTGTTTTGTGAAGGTATGTACAGAACTCCAAGTGGCTGCCTCCAAGATATCCTTAGTAGGCACACCTCTGAGGAAGGCTGTAGAGGTGGCTGTGGCCCTGGTGGAGTGAGATCTGATACCAGTAGGGACAGGTTTCCCATGATAGGAGTAACAAAAACGTATGCAGTGGCCAATCCACTTGGAAATGGTCTGTTTGGTAATTGGTTTCCCTGGAGCCCCTACGGCATAGGACACAAAAAGTTGGTCTGATTTCCTGAAGGACTTTGTTCTGTCCAAATAGTAACGTAGCTGCCTATGGATGTCTAAAGAGTGAAGCAGCCTTTCCCCTTTGTTTTGAGGGTTAGGATAAAAGGTAGGGAGGTGTATGGCTTGGTTTAAGGCTACCCTAGATACCACTTTAGGCATAAAAGATGGGTTGATACGAAGGGAAACCCTGTCCTGATGGAAGATGAGGAAGGGCTGCACCGCCATGAGGGCCTGTAGTTCAGAAACCCTACGAGCTGAAGTGATGGCCAGAAGGAAAGCTGTTTTCCAGGACAAATATTGTAGATCTGTTGAAGCAGCAGGTTCAAAGGGAGGCAATGTTAATTTTTATAGTATGTAATTAAGGTCTCAGGCTGGTATTGGTTGTTTCCTTGGAGGTCTTATATTCTTAGCCCCTCTGAGGAACTGCCGTAAGAGTGGGTGTGAGAATAAAGGAGGATCCGTGTTGAATTCTGCAGAAATGGCTGAGGCGTGTATTTTGATTGAAGAAAATGAAAGTCCACTGCTCAGTAGTTCAGCTAGGTACTGTAAAACCTGAGGCAAGTTCAATTTTCTAGGGTCCTGCCCTCTTTTCTCATTCCAACAGCAAAACCGCTTCCATTTTGCGGAGTAAGCTTTTCTAGTAGATGGTCTTCTGGCCTCCAAAATTACATCCTGCACCTCCTTGGAGAGTAGAGTTTGATGTGGTGTTAAGGAATTTTCCATGCAGCGAGGTTGAGTGTTTTCAGCTGGCTGTGAAGGGTTTTGTAGTTGTTCTGCGTCAGCAGAAGAGGTATTAGAGGCAGGGACCAGGGAGGAGTATGTGTTAGGCTCCTCAGGAGTGGATACCAGTGTTGCCTTGGCCAGTCTGGAGCAATCAGTATCATCCTCGGTTTGTCTGTTCTTGCTTTCAAAAGCACCTTGGGCAGAAGAGGCAGAGGTGGGAATGCATAAACTGTCCATGTTGTCCAACTGAATGAAAGGGCGTCCACTTTCCAGGCCTTTGCATGGAAGGTCCTTGAACAAAACCTTTTCAATTGATGGTTTCTGTGGGAGGCAAAAAGATCTATATCTGGCCTCCCCCACGCTTGGACTATCTCCGTAAACACCTGTGGATGTAGCTTCCATTCGTGTGGATCTGTCATATTTCTGCTCAGAGTGTCTGCCAGTGTGTTTTCCATCCCTGGCAAGTACTGTGCTTGAAGTTCGATTTGTCTTTCCAGAGCCAAGTTCCAAAGAGTCATGGCTAGTCTGCACAAGGGGTATGAGTGAGTTCCTCCTTGTTTTTTATGTACCACATTACTGTGGTGTTGTCTGTTCTTATGAGCAATTGTCCTGGATGCAGGAAGTCCTTGAAAGCTGTAATTGCATTTATTACTGCCAGCATTTCTTTTTGATGTGAAGGTGCTTTTCCTTTTGGGACCATCTGCCCTGAATGCACCTGTCCTTCATGTGCGCCCCCCCAGGCGTAATCTGAGGCGTCTGTGGTTATGACTTGTTTTGCTTGAGGCTTGCAGAATGGGAGGCCTGTGTTTACTTGACATGCTTGTGCCCACCATAGGAATTCCTTTTGTAGACAGGGAATTATTGGAATAATTGCTTCCACGCTGTGACTGTGTTGAGACCATAGATTTTTTAGGTACCATTGAAGTTTCCTCATATGCAGCTTTGCACACGGGATTAGAAGAATGCAAGATGCCATGAATCCCAGAGCCTGCAGGATTTTCCTTGCAGTAAGCCTGGTACTTTTTGCTAGTATTTTGAAGTACTGAGATAATTGCCCTTGTTTTTCTGGCGTAAGGTATGCCATCTGGGTGTTTGTGTCCAAGCTGGCACCCAGGAAGGTTATTTTCTGAGAAGGTGTTAGCTTTGATTTCTCCTTGTTGATGGTGTATCCCAGAGAAAGCAGTAACCGTGTCACATATGCCAGATGTTCCAGTAGTATATGTTTGCTGTCCGCTTGGATCAGGCAGTCGTCCAGATAAGGGTAAATTTGTATCCCTTGAAGTCTGCAATAGGCAATCACTGATGCCAGGCACTTGGTGAATACTCTGGGCGCAGTAGATAAGCCAAAGGGCAATGCAGAGAATTGATAGTGGATTGAACCTGCAAGAAATCTGAGGTATCTTCTGCAGCTTTGTCTGATTGGGACATGCAGGTATGCCTCCTTGAGGTCCAATGTCACCAGCCAAAACTCCTTGCCCAGCATGGGAAGAAGTTGCTGTAATGTGAGCATCTTGAATTTTGTGCAGTAGAAATGTGTTTAGGATGGATAAGTCCAGAATGGGTCTCCAGTCGGTTCCTTTTCTTGGTACCAGGAAAAGTCTTGAATAAAAACCTTGACCTTGTTGGTGCGTAGGTACCTTTTGTATAGCCCTCATGTTTAGGAGCTTTGAAATTTGCAGTTGTGCCTCTACCCTTTGATTTTGTGGTAGGTTTGGCATGCCTCTCATTTTGGAAGAGTGTGAAATTGAAATTTGTAGCCTCTGTTTATAATGTCCAGTATCCATTTGTCTGTTGTGACAATATGCCAATTGCTTGCAAATAATGCTAGTTTCCCTCCCAAAGGTGCTGCCAGTTGAAACTTGCTTGGCATGGAAATGAGGGAGTCATTGAGTTTGCTTCCTGTATTGTTGTGCACTGTCTTCACCACCTCTTGGTGCTGGAGATTGCCATTGTCTGCCTCTATATGACCCTTGTGATTGCCCTCTGCCCCTTCCGCATCTGTATCTGCCTCTTTGGGGCTTGTCAGTGGCTGGAAAGGACCAGTTTTTTGATGGCCAATTCCTGCTAAATCGTGGTGGCTGGACCTGTAAGAAAACTTTGACAGTTTGCATAGATTTGGCTTTCTCTTCCATTTTTCGTAATATATCCTCAGCATTAGTACCAAAAAGAACATCCTTTTGTAAAGGTGCATCAAGAAGTTTTGCTTTCACATGATCAGGCAGATTTTGTTCCCTAAGCCAGGCATGTCTGCGAATGACTGATCCTGTAGCAGCCACTCTACTGGAGGCCTCTAGGGCATCATAACCACATTGTAAAGTGTGTTTACCCACTTGTTCCGCACTATGCATCATATCCTGTAACTCTTTTAAATCTGGTTGTTCAGGTTGAGACATTTTGTTTTTTAATTGTGATAACAGGAACTGTTGATATTTATTCATATGAAACTGGCAGTTTAAGGCCCTCATGGCTAGGGTGGCCGAGGTATAAACCTTCTTACCCCACCTTTCTAGAGATCTAGATTCCCTTTCTGCAGGAAGTGGATTCTTGGCAGTGGAGGCCTTTATTCCCTTAGGGCCTTGCGAAATGGTTTCAGGGTCAGCATTATGGCCTTTGTAGAGAAATTGGTGAGAACTGGGTACTCTGTAATATCTATCAGGCTTAACTGGTGCAGGAGGCAGTGAATCAGGATTAAAACAAGCCTCCGAATAGACATCATCCAGTACCTCCAAAACAGGGGTAATAGCCAGAGGTCTGTGCTGAGGTAACCAAAGAAATTCCCTAAGTCTTTTCTTGGAGTCTGAAAAGTCTTGGCCTTCCCAATGGAAGTGTTCCCTCAAGGTGTGCAAGGTTTCCCCAGAAGAAAAATCCTCAGGGGGGGATACAGAAAGAATAGACTGCTCTGCATCCGAATCCTCAAAAGGGGAATAAGAGTGTTCCTCAGCATCAGAATGCTCTGATAAAATGGATCCCTGATCAGAAGAGGGGGATTCTTCCTCCACTCTGGGTCTCTTGTCAGGAGGGGGCTGAGAACCTCTGATAAGAGTTATTAGATCCTCAGCCATTTTAAGCATCTGTTTCTTAGGCATGGGTCCAGGAGATTGGCCTTGTGCAGCAGGCCTAGTGTGATGCCTGGCTGCTTTGGATTTAGTAAAGGCCTTAATAGAAAGAGGATGAAGGCCTAAATACACCATGGGTGGATGTAGATCTGTCCACATTAGTAGGCTCGACATAAGCTGGGGCTTCGGTTGTAGTCTGGGAAAGGGCCGATGACCCAGCGGTCTCGGGTACAGAAGACACCGCCGAAGGAGTGTCGTCGGTAGTCAGGGACTGCAAAGGCGTCTCACTGAGAACCGGACCACGTGGAGCCTGTTTCGGCGTGGTGTCGGTGGAGACCGCGGGCCTCGCATGTCGGTCCTTTTCCTTGCGTTTTTTGGATAAAATGGTAGTCTGAGTGTCCGACGACATTTTATAGTCAAAAGCTTTACCAAAAAAGTGTTGGGCGAACTCCGCCCGACGCTTGATAGTGCGTTTATTGAAGGTAGCGCAAAAGCGACAGCCCGAGACGTCGTGGTCTGGGCCCAAACAAGGTATGCAAAGGGAATGGAAATCCTTATGCGGTATTTGCTTCCCACAAGAAATACAATTATTAACTTTTTCTGACATCGGTCTGAGGCAAGAAAAGATTCCCCAACGGGGTACTTAGCTTTAATGAAGACTCCGGTTCCAAATATTTTCGTAAATTCAGGAGCTGGCCGACCGGCACTTGCGAACTGCTTCTGCTTCGGGCACCACGTGGCAAAAAAGACTGGAGAACATGGCGTCGGCTGTGTCTTATATACTCTGGCCTTCCTGACGTCAGAAGAGTAAGCGACAACAACCGACGCCGGACCAAGACTTTGGAATTCGGCCGACCGAGGGACCGCCTGACGGCTGAAAACCCATCTGTGATTACTGCAGCTGTATGCACGATGAACATCTCAGAACAACCTGTCTTCAGATCTGACAAACACATCCTCAAGGATCTCAGATCCATAGGTTCTGAAACCATGAGATGGATCAGAGGAGATATGATTATTGAGTCAGTGGAGGGCAGACTCACAGGTCCAATGGGAGATGGACCTGTGATTATCCCCACCTGGATCTGAGCTCTGAGGAAATTCCTCATCATCCTATCCACCTCGGCTTCAGAGAAGCTCCTGGAAGACCTAAGAGAGGATCTGATAGAAGGTGGGCTGGAATGTCTCTGCAGACTTTCCTGAAAAAAAAGTGAGTGGAGATGAGACTGCAGCTCCAGCAAGAACCGTGGTAACCAGATCTGAGGCAACCTAGGCTTTAATGAAGTAAGATCCAGAAGTATTGGATCAGACATTTTTGAGATTTTCACACAAGGCTTGGATGATGGGACCAATGTGGTGGAATGGTCTGGGGACCTCTTCTTAGGGTCCTTAGCGTTTGGAGTGGATTCAGACTCCCCCTTTTCAGACCTCATGGAGGGGGATTGAGCCCCAGTAGCTAGAGAAGAGAAGGAAGAAGGCCTTTCAGCACTAACTTATTTTTCTGGTCACTAATAGCCCTGGAACTGAAACCACCAAAAATAGAACAATCTGTTTCTAAATGAGCAGTGCCCATACAGTAGACACATTCCTTGTGGGTATCAGAATTGGGAATCTTTATGCCCATAGGAAGTGCACTTTTTAAAACCAGTTGGCTTATCTGCCATGTTAAGAGAAGAAAAGGTTTAAATTCAACTGTAGCAAAAGATTTTTTTTTTTAAATAGGACAGAATGCACCAACAATGGTACCAAAAAATACCCTCTAGACAGTAGGAAAGAAAAGATTATAGGAAAAGAAGTTAAACTACCAACAATAGTATGTCGTTGAGTACCCAAACAATAACAGGGTAGAAAAAGGGCATCTATATAACATAATTGAACTTTTAAAAGTTTGAACGTCATATGGTTGACACCATATGATCGAACTTTTAAAAGTTCAAAAATGTAATAAAAAAAATAAACCAAAGAAAAAAAACTTACCTGAATGGTTTAAGCAGGGGCAGCCCACCACACTCCCCACTCTTTAAATATACCAACTCCGAGATCGCACTACAGTGCAGAAAAGGGAAATCTTCCCATTGTGCACTGTACGGAGATGTCCGTTGAAACACTGGAACTTCGATCATTTGGTGTCGAACATATGACGTTCAAACTTTTAAGAGTTTGACAACGTGATATAGACTCGAAAAAGACGTTCCTGACAGACACAACTCGAAAACTATTCAGAAGTAATGGAGAGAGTGAAAAAAGTTATATATAATCTAAAGAAGTAAACTTACAACTGTGTAATACTGAAAAATAACCCAAAAGCTTGAGAATAGGAGATTTGTGTCTGAGCGACATGGCGGCAAACAAGATATGAGGGATGTTAGGTTGGTGGGGAATTATGGGTAATGGAGGAGCTCAAGAGTTGGGTCTGTGAATCTAGTGAAAGCAACTGAGACAGATCAGAGACCCATCAGTTGGGGAACAAATGAAAATGACAGCATCAGATGCAAACATTTTTTCAGTGGCTACAAGCTCATTAATCAATATTTATACAAGGATATAAGGCAAAAATATAACTTGCAACCAGAATATCACCTATACAATAATCAACCATTTTCAATGACAAAACATATTCCCATGTGTCAAGTGAACATGGTATTGGAGAACTTTGGATTCTGTGTTAAACCATTTGCTAAACAAGGAAATATAATGGGCCAGACTTACTTCGGTGTAAGACCTATCTAGAAACAGAATTACACTGGGGGTCAGATAACAAAAGACTTGCTGTCAGCCTGCCCTCAGGAAGTCTTTTGGAATCGAGCCTCATACGTTAAACAGTCCTAACCTGATATAAAAAGGTAGAAAGATGGATTAACAAGATTTTTTTTTTTTTTTTTTTTTTTACATATTTTGGGCCAGTCAAACATTGCTAGCCACCTGGAGAACTACATCTGAAATAATTCAAAGACACTTAGACTAACAGAACCTTCTCAAAACAAATCATTCAGCATACTATTTACTTGCTATAATTCTCCACAGTATTACTATTAATAAACCTGCAGTATATACTGGAATCTTGTGGTAAAATATTCACTTTAATACGGAGACCGATCTAAAATCAGTAAAACTCCATATCTACCTGCTTCAGTTGCAAAAGTATCTGTGTGGTAACGTCAGTTTAGTTAAGTCTAAAATCCCATCTTTAATCAAGCTATCACAGTAAGTAACCTGTATGTATAGCACAATGGGATGCAGCCCTGACTGCCAGGCAAACAAGGTTTGCTTAAGTGAACCCCAGCACTGTTGAAGCCAGGCTGGTGAATGATGCGGCATAGCCAGCTCACCTCTTCTGGGGGAAAGTGAGATCTGTGTGAACTCAGAGTTGACTTCTTTGATGGAGACCGAAAAGACCATTGCTTGTGCTACTGAGTGGAGGGATACTGCTTGGAGGAAATGAAATTCAGCTTCCGGAAGTGAGGGGACACTGTCTCAGACTGCCCACTGCACATCCCCCTCTCCAGTACACTATCGGGTGTATACATGGTTAATCCCAAGAGAAAAATAAATTACTATAGATGGCTGCCTCATTTATGACCCTCTCAGTCAGCCCTCATCCAGTGATGAAAATGACTGCTGATAGACAGGGGGCCTTATTGGTTGGCAGCCAGCAGAGCCAAAAATTAAAAACATTGTCAATAACCATTTTCTGTACTCAGTTCAGTATGCCAATTTTATTCTCACATAGTTCCTTCAATAATATCATATCAGGATGAGATGCAGGAATACAAATGGAAGGCTTTCTTACAGCAGTTACACATATGCTATTATGAGTGTACCAACATTTCAAGATCATTTTACAGGTAAATAAATCTATACCTGAAACACTGGTATTACGCTCTAGGAATGATTCCAAGCCTCATTAAGCACGAACATTTCATAATACAAATTAAATGTTATGGAAATGTCATCAATATTATTAAGTAATACATTCTCAGTTGTGTTTTTTCTAAGATCATTTTGTTAATTTATATTTTGCCACTGCTGTCCTTTGCCTATAGATGGCTTGCTTTCATTATCAAACTTTTTAACAGAACTGCAGCCATCTTTTTTTTAATGTCAGGAATGTTCTATGCCTCAAACGCAAGGTTCTGGCACTGACAGCCCAGAAATAATTAACGATTGTACTTTAAAACACTGAATGTTCTGGAAAATGTTTTCTTAATAAGAGCTAAAATTAAGCTCTGTGGATTGGTTAATCATTTTAAGCCAAACATTTCCTCATTGTTTTTCATTACACATAACATTGATTCAATCAAATGTTTATATTAGTCTTTTTGCCTTTTTTAATTTCTCTAAATGTTTGGGTTTCTAATACTGTAACAGGAAGAATGGACCCCATTCAAGAGTCCTTCAGCCTTGAACCCTAACTGTAAATATAGCAAGCCTTATAGGCTATATCTGATGCGGTTTATGACAGTAATTACTGACACTGCAGTAACAATTCACTAGACTTGTATCATTATTAGATAAGCTTTAAAGCATTACAGGGATGGAGGGAAAACTCTGTCCTGCTGAAAATCTGGGGAACAAGTATTACTTGTTCAGCGCAAGCATTTTCACAATTAGATATTGTTGACTCTACTGATAAGCCACATTATAAAAGACTGACCTGGGCATCAGTGGTGACAAAATGATGCATTTTGATGCATTGGAAATAAAACTCCTTCCTAATATTCCAATGCAAGAAAGATGAACATATTACTTAGAATTTTTATAATCTTTTGGTGAAGAAAAGACACTGGATTATGAACTTGGGCAATAGCTATGATTCAAAATGTTCTAGTTAGGACATTTGGTGATGTCCCTCTGTTTCTTTTTCTTTCTACTTTAGTTTTAAAAATAAGAGAGACAAAAAGCATCTGGGTGGTTGGTGACATGCTGAAAATTAAATCAGCTGCTCAATAATCTGGCTGCTCTGCACCTGTTACTCAGGTCTTTGATATCAGCCACTCAATTCTATTAACTCACCTACTGGACACTGGAATCAGTCCACTGTCTGCAAAATGTTTTCAAGACTTTCTCACCTACAAAACCTTCCAAGTAAAAACGGACTCTTTCCTCTCTCAACATGTCCACACATACTCCAGTGTTCCCCAAGGCTCTACATTGGCCCCTCTGCTCTTCTCAATTTTCATTAACAAACTACCATCAACTTCAACACCTGCTATACACAATGGTGACAAGGTGATTTACAATTAAGTTTGAATCACCTAGTCATAATATAAACAACTACAATTAGACCTTTTATATCTAGACAGTTGGCTGACAGCTTAGCAACGCTTATGAATCACAGAAAGCTATGATCATCAGCACTAACAAAAGACTAGCAACATTAGGGATTTAGCTTGATGTAATCCCTCCATTTTCAATAGTATAAGATGTGAAGCCAGGAAGACGTTGAAAAGCTCAGGCCCAAGATCAATTATTTGCTACTCTGGACACAAACATTATTCTAATCTCTCTCTCTCTCTCTCTCCCTGCCAGAGCTGCTACCGATAAAGAGTCCTCCTCACACAACTGGAGTATGGTTTACCATTTTTTGCTACAACCTCACACAAAAATACGGTAATACTTTAATCGCTCTGTAGCAAAACCTGCCTATTCATTACCAGCTGTCCAAATGGCTACCTGTAGAAGGCAGGTTAAGCCTGCTCTTAGGCTCTCTGCTCTTCAGATTGCTTAGCCAAGACAGCCTCTCACCAGTCACCATGAAACTGACAGCAACTATCTCACACTACAGCTCAGAAGCCATTTTAAAGCTAGTCCTACACTCCAAACACTAGACTTACCTCTTAAACCTCACTACACTAACCACTTCTCAATCCTAACTCCCAAACTATGGCATTCACTACTGCATCTACTCATTACCCTTTACACAGACACCTCTATAACACTCAGTAATGCACAATACAACAAACACCTTGTAAATATGTATAGAACTCTTCAACTCAACTAATCCCTTCCATACTTACTTTCATAATGCAGCTTACTTCTTTTCTTTCTACTGGTGAACTATCATAAATGCTTCACCTTTATACTACAGCTTCGTCAAAACATACACTACTATCATAGCGAGTTTATGTATAACATACCATAACTCACTGCTCTATCAATGGGCATCATGTAGTTGTACTGTATTTTCTGTTTTGTGTTGTAGTAACTGTATTCTGTTATAATGTTTCTTGCAACATGGGCTAGAGCTAAAATTGGGTCATGCTTGATCAGCGCTACACCCTGGTAAACAAATATAAATCAAATAAAATACATATCTTCAGTTCTACTGGTCAAGAAACTTATCCTTTCTTTATCATTAGGAAAGGCACTCCCCTGCCCCCAAGTGAATCAAGCCAACAGTGGCTTGCAAGCTTTATGAAATTCTTACAAAAAAGCCCGAGTTATCAATGAAAGCTCTGCACAATTTCAGAGGAAGATTAAAGAAGTGCATCCCAACTGATATGTTCTCTCTCAAGTGTTCTTACTTTGATGAGAACTACTACATTATTCCATCATTACATTTGGTTAGAATCCCAAGCAGTAACTCCATGTGATCCTGGATATTACAGCATACCACAGAGGACAGCTCTAGAAAAATCCTATACTGCTTTGAGATTAGGTTTCCATTGAAGTTATCTACCATGTGGCAGTATCATATATATTTTGTACAGCTATATCATTAAAACAACCCTGAGAATTTCCTGCAGTATCGTTTGTGATGTAAAATGCTTGCAACTAGGATTGTGTTAGTGTGGATGGTTTTCATTTATATAATTGTATGATTGCCTATGTTGTAAGTGATGGTTTAATAAAGAGGTTTCTTTTTCTTTTTTTTTAAGGCAGGTATTGAATAATTTATGTAATGTTGCTTAGGTTATATGATTATATAGCAATATATATGAAGTACAGTGTTTGTAAATATGAACTTAATCGCTTTTATATAAATGTAAATTTGCCTATGTCAAGTCATAACTCAATAAAGGTGTTTAAAAAATGTTGAGTACAAGACAATAATGACCTCTTTAGACACTGAAGATATCTGTTTCACAAGCAGCTGTGCTAAAAAAAAAAAGGATTTGCTGATAAACTATCACATGATGGTCAAAAGAGAGGGATCTCTACCCAAAATCCATCTTTGGTCCCAGACTATATTTCCTACTTAAAGTGGTGTGTTGTCTACAAAGTATGATCAGAGAAGGGGTTGTCTGCAAAAGTGCTGAAATTTTTTTTTTTTAACATTTCATTAGAACCCATTTTTTGTACACAGTTAGTTTACCAGGGAGAGTTCACACTGGAGGGTTTGGATGTCAGAAAGTAACTTAACAATCCCTAGTCTGCAGTTTTCTGCAAACTTTGTTAGCCATAGGTCTTGGCTTTTTTCTTGGAAATCTGAGATGTAAAGTCCAAAAATGAAAGGTTGCAAAACTGAGCCTGGAGGGAGACCATTGGTCAATTTCATACATTTTGAGGAGATTCTGCAACTTGCACTGTGTGGGCAATGTCTTTATGGGTTAATTTTTAATGCATTTATCTTCTGTATGATGCCAGAATGGGGAATTGTGCCAAAGCCTATGGCCATGTCCATGTCAAGATATGCTGTGCATACTGCATGGCCACTGTCTGCACACACTGGTAACTTTTTGAAGTAGTTAACCAGATTCAGTAGACAGGATCTATCCTTCACAAATCAAAACTGTTGGGGATCAAGTTTTCTTGACATTGCAGTTAATGAAGTCAATTGCAGCGTGCTCCATGGCTTTGCAGATGAGGCTTGTAAGACTGATAGGTCTGTAATTACCAGGGTTGGCAGTTTTTAGATATCCTAGACTCCACTACGTTCTGTTGCTGTAGGGGTTGGCAGTAAGGCCAACCTTGTAGTGGGGGCATCACAACTGCAGTGTGCCATTCATCAGGGTGAAACCAGCAGTTAAACGTAAAAGTTTAAGGTGTGGGTCTGCAAGGCCATGTTTAACCGTATTAATTAAGCAACTACATATACACTCATATCCAACGGAGGATGTATTTTTGGCATTGGTTAGCACCTTCAGTAAATGATCATAACAGATAAAAATTCAGACTAGACATTCAGGTATTTCAGGGCTTTGGACAGAAATTTCAGGGATGAAGTTGGCACTGAATTTGTCTGTAAGGATTTTATCAACGTCTACCAGATCAGAACAGAAGGCGCAATTTTGAATTACTTCAGAGCAATGTATGGTACTGTTTTTCAGTTTTCTAATATCACTAACGAAAGATTTATAATTATCCTTGGCATCAGAGGCCATGGGTGCATTTAGTGGAGCTGACAGCAGTTTTCAGTCTTTTTTTTTGTAAAGCTTTTGATATTTCCTTGTATAATTTAGTGAGTTTCTTTCTTTTGATGTTCAGTTAACTTTAGACAGTGGACCACTATGAGGGTTTAGTTTTGCACTGCTCATGATGCTGCTAGCAATATACATTTTTCTAAATGGGTATAGAATGTCTTAGTGAAGCTTGCTGCTGTAACATGGTCAGAGGTGGTGCAGTCAAAAGAGAATTTTTACATCTCATGATAGAGAAGGTTGAGATTGGCATATTTACAGTCCTTAAATTCAGTGGGGCTTGCTATACGGACTTCTGGGGTTTAAAGACGGTCACAAGTTTGTGGTCTGACTTTACTGGGAAAGCAGATCCCAGAGGAGTAGTAGTGCAAGAAACGACCCTATTGGTAATGAGTACAGCATGGTGGTGGCCCACATTTATGTAAACGGCCTAGTGCGTAAAACTCTGATTGATATGTACTGAGAACTTGACAGAGCTTTCCATGGATGTCACAAATGTAGGAAAGGCCTTAGTACTGATTGAAATCCTTCTATCACCAAAAATGATGCTGAGATATAAAGAAAAGATGACTGACTTTAACAAGTGACTAAACACCTTGTGTCATTCTATGGGGATCCAATATGTGTCAGCACGGGAGGAGATGCATGCCAACCATTATTGCTCTGCCAAGGACTGTTTGCACTTTTATTCCAAGGCTTCTGTATACTAGTGAAAGCTTTTACAGACCCCACTGTGCCTTTTTTTAGCCAAGGACCAGTTGACAAACCTCCCACCCTAACTTCCAAAACAAATCGATCATAGGTTCATAGGTAGGTACTAGGCTATCTGCCCGAAGGCATTTATAAGCCTAGCTGGAATGTGTTGGCTTTCGCCGTCCCCTTAGATTAGTTCCCTGTGTCTCTGTCCAGCAGAGCCACTGAAGTGATCCCTGGGGTAAATATTCAGTTTCCCATCCACTCGTCAAGGTTTCTCTTGAAGAGGGTTATTGAGGAGCTCTGCCTAATGTAGATTGGAATCTTGTTCCAGAGCATGGGAAGTCTCTGGGATAGGAATCTATCCCTCCAGCACGTCCTATTTATTGCTGTGGTGAGGTTTAGATCCCTGGAATGTGTGGCTCGAGGGGATATGGTTTTCTTTAGGTGGAGCATGTCCATCAATTCTGGGTTGGACATGGCCTTGTATGTCAGGCAGAGATCACCTCTGAGTATGCGGTATGTAACGGAGTACAGCTGGAGTTTCTTCAGTCGAGCTGCATAGGGCATTTGCTTGAGGCCAGTGATCCTCTTGGTGAGGTACTTCTATGGTCTTTCCAGTTGTTGCAGGTGTCTTGTCTTGTAAGGTACATCCCAAATGGGGCATTGTACTCTATAATGGGTCTGATGAGTGATGCGTAGAGGGGCCCAATGACCTCTTTCGATCTGGATGCAAACCCTTTTGTGATTAGGTGGGCTACACAGAAGGATTATCTAACCACTTTGGCAATGTGATTATCAAAGGAGAGGTTACTATCTACTTGGGTCTCCAGATCCCTTATTATGTCTTCCATATTTAGGGGGCTACCACCTATGTGATAGTTTGCAGGTACTTTATTTTTTCCAAAGGGGGTGACTATGCACTTTTTGGCATTTAGCTTGAGGCCATGGTTTTGACACCAGGTATCTGCCTCAGTTTTGGAGGATGTCTGTGTCAGCCGGAGAGTCAATTATAGCCCCTAGTTTGCAGTCGTCTGCGAACTTGGTCAGCCACAGTCCTCCTGTGCTTGCCTGTACCTCTGAGAAGTATATGCCCAACCGGAGGGATCCTAGGACTGAGCCCTAGGGAATGCCACTTGTAACCAGTTTAGAGTCAGACCTAGCTCCCGCAACTCTTACCATGTGGGTTCTGTCCATCAGCCAGTTGGCAACCCATCTCATGACGTAGGGGTTTATGTTCAGGCTGGTGAGCTTGTCTATAATACCTGAGTGGAGAATTGTGCTGAAGGCCTTTGCGAGGTCTAGGTAGGCTGTGTGGACCACCTTTCCCTCGTCTATACCCTTGGTAACTGTCTCAAAGAAGTCCACCAGGTTTAGGAGGCATGATCTGCCCTTAACAAAGCCGAACTGGGTAGGGTCCAGTGTTTGGAGGTTCCCAATGTCTCTGTTAATGAGATCCATGATGATGTGCTCCATAGCTTTGCAGACCAAGCTAGTCAGGCTTATAGGGCAATAGTTCCCGGGGTCCGTTGTGGCTCCACCTTTGTGTAGCGGAATAACTGTTGCTGTGCGCCACTTTGTGGGCACATAGCCTGTGGAAAGGCTGAGTTTAAACAGTGTGTTTAGGTGAGGGGTTAGTTCATCTTTGAGCTTGTGTAGGATGCAGCCTGGGACACAATCCGGTCCCATTGATGCTGTGTTTTTGGCTTTGGAGATGGCTGTTTTAACCTGAGTGTCTGTGATTTCAGGGGCACTACATTATTCTGGTATAGTTATGGGCCCTTTTGGGGGTGAGAGGGTGGGGTGAAGTTTGCACTGAACCTGTCTGCCAGGATGTTGGCTATATCGGTCGGATCAGTGTATTTTGTGCCATTCTGCACTAACTCTGAGCAGATCTGAGAATTGCCACTTAGATTCTTGACATAGCTAAAGAATGCCTTGTGGTTATCTTTGACGTCCATGGCAATTTTTCTTTTGAAGCTAGCTTTGGATGATTTTATGAGGGAATGTAGTTTCTTGCTGACACAGATCAGGGATGTCTTCCCTTCTTGGGATTTTACTCTTTGCTGTACTAGTTTCCTCCTTCTATTGTATAGCTTGTTTATGGCAGGGGGTCCACCAGACTGGTTTCCTTTTCTTGGAGGAGTGAGTCTTGGTTTTGTTTGGGATAGCACGATACATGTATTCTTGTAGGTGCCCATAGAGTGCATTAGTAAAAGATTTTGCAGCTTGGACAGTGTTATCCTTTAGCATGGGGGCTTTGAAACTTCCCACCTCGGTCTTAAGTAATGTGAAGTTTGCTTTTGAAAAGTTTTTCACGGTGGTTTCTTTGACCGGGGGTGGTGGCAAAATGTGGATATCCAGAGTGATTAGTTTATGGTCAGATCTAACCAACGAGGGGTTGATGTCCGGTGTGTAACACCGGTCGCCCATGTTGGTGATGACCAGGTCCAATATGTTGCCACCTCTGGTGGGGGTGTTAACCAGTTGATCCAGGGCGTTTGAGTTTATAAATTCTAGGAAATGTTGGGCAAGGGAGTTTGTACTTGAGTAGTTCTCCCAGCTAATGTTTGGGTAATTGAAATCACCCAAAATCAGGGTGTTTGGTAGGATCTTTATGTTTCCCAGTGTTTCCAGGAATGCGGAGTGGAGGTCCTGGGACATGGTGGGTGATCTGTAGCAAGCTATAATTTGAATAGCAGTTTTGCCCGTTGTTAGTTGCACGTGGATGATCTCTGAAGCATCCTGCTGTGCCATTAACCTGGAGGTGTGGGTATCCTTGATGAATATGGATACTCCCCCCGCCTTTTGTATTTCGGTCCGGGTTTTGTGGACAAAATGTATGGTATGAGTTGTAGCCTGGCAGTGCTGGGGTGCTCTCTGCAGCCTTAAACCAGATTTCTGTTACTGCACATATATCGATTTTTCCCAGACTGAGGAATGCCTCGAGTGCGTGCATTTTGAGGTTTAGACTTCTGGCATTGAGTAGCATTGCCCTCAGTTTTCTGTTACTTGTGCAATTTACGGCAGTGGGTTTGTCTTTTGAGCCTTGCCTAAAAAAGGCACTATGGGGGTGGCAACAGCCTTGGCCAGTATTCGAAAGCCTAAGGGTGACAGGTGCAAGCCATCTCTAGCAAAGCAGCGTTGCTTGTCGAGCATGTCATCCCAGGCTGACAGACACTGGATCCCCTTTGTTGTATGACACCAGAAGCTTAGCCAATTGTTGAAATTGACAATTTTTTCTCTATACCTTGGTATCATTCTTGGTGAGGGCAGGATGGTACTCAGCATCACTAGACCATATCATGATTATGCTACTTAATGTTATAAGCCTAAATAGTAAACTACCAAACTCTGTGACCTTCCTGCATCTGCCGCATATCCATGTATGTGTTGTTATAGAAATATGGTTTAAGTGCCCAGAAAGCACATCCCCAGTATCTGGATTTTCCTGATTACCACTCATTTAGACCAGATGAAAACAATGGCTGTGTATAATTTATTAGAGACATTACTTTGAGACAGACATGCACCGACCCTCAAGAGGCGCTTATAAAGATTCAAATCATACTAAAGATTAGCTACAGAACTCCCTCTATGTCTCTAGAAAATCACACAATACTCCTCAATGTTTGGCAGGAGAGACTAGACAAACTACAAATTCACAAACATGATTTTAAGAAAACTGCTGAGAACAAAACTATAATTTTGGACTGCTGTAGACTTTTGTTTTAATTCTAATTTTGGATGGTTATTTACTTTCGATTCTCAGCTGGAGCGCCTTCTGTGTGGAGTCTGTATGTCCTCCCTGTGGTTGAGTGATGCTTAAAGACATGCAGGTAGGTGCGTGCGTGAAGGTTGGGCGTCGGGCTGGCAACTCAGCACCGTAAAAATTCACTGCTAATCATTAGCGGACCGGAGTTCCGCTGTGGTGACCCCTAACCGGGAAAAGCCGAAAGGTATTAGTATTTACTCTTATTTTAAAAGAGACAGCAGTAAAAAGATGATGTCAATATTTACTTCCTAATTTTTGACAGTCCCAAATTTACCTACATATATATAGCCCCCCACATAGTATGGTTATATACTACCTTCTGGAAAGAGTTATTCATTCAGCTTGTAATTATCCATATCTATGGTTTCCAACGTTTAAAATAGGTGGGGGGGGGGTCTCTGCACCCCCTTACTATATAAACTAATTCCAGGATCGCACTACAGTGGGGAACAATAGGGTTGGGAGGGTGGCCTAATGGTTAAGGTGTTTGCCTTACCAACACAAGGTGCAAAGTTTGAGTCGGCTAGGCTTAAAATGGCTCGCAAGGGCAGTTAGCCTAGTACTAACATATGAACTTATATGAACATATGAACATATGAACTTATATACCTTTCAACGAAATTATTTTCAGTCAAATGAGTTTTCAGTGAAGTAAGCTTTCAGTGAACTGTGCTCAGCAACTGATTTTCAGTGAAATGAGCTTTCAATGAAATGAGTTTCAGTGAAGTGCGTTTTCAGTGAAACAAAGTAGACCCATACATTAGGCTCAAGCAAAGTTTGTTTTACCTTAATTACAACGACTGAAGCAATGTGCCAGTTTGGTGACTTTTGGTAAAGACCTAGAAGCTCACAGCAAATGTTGTAAAAATAAGCCATTTTGTCAAAAAGTAGCATGATCCATGAGACTACTATTCTCAGGTGGTGAAATTGTTTCACACATTGTGTTTCTAATATGCAAGATCAGGATTCCACATGACCCATTTTGTCGGTTCAGGCAGTTTTTATTTTGTACAGATTCTACTGATAACAGCTCACCTATTTTATTTCTTCTGTATTTAAGTGTTTATGGTTGAATTAGCCCAGTGATGGCTTCTGGCTTTCTATTAATCTGTCTAATGCTTAATTTATTTATGTGCAAACTCTGAAAAAAGATGGACTGATTAATTGTGTTTTGATCTTTGATCCCTATTCATAAACTCTTGTTGTGACTCGCACATGAAAAGTACATGGAAACAGACGTTTGATCTATAAACCAAAGATCAGGTCTTATAATAGTTTTTCAGTCATAGCACTAAACATCATGACGATTGTACAGACTAGTATTTATTTTTCTGTTTTTATAGATGGTGAATTCTTCCAGGTAATGACATATCCTTAATAATTCTGCATTTAAAGTGCAGGATATTTTGAGAAGTGTTTTGGTACTGACTACAGATAACTGGACAAGTACCATAGCGCACAATGATGATTCACCCACTCATATCCTGTCATCTTCCAAAACTGTTTTGTGTGCAAGGAAAACAGAAAAAAATGTATGACTATATTCAGGTAAATTACAATAGTCTTCATTTTCTATTGACTGCCTTTACTTATTTGGGGACATTATGTTTAAAATTACATCTGATATTGAATATATGTTAAAGCCTTTGATAATGTATTGCATAGACTTTCATGATTTAACGTGTATGTATTTTCATTTTTTTATAATATAAAGAACACAAAATTCAAATACTTCTATATTTTTCCTTGCTTATGTATACTTTTTCCTTTAGGGGAGTGGTGTTAATGTTACATTTTTGTTGTTAGCCTTAGACTGGCAGGAGAAGGAAGAGTAAATTAAACATCAGTTAATTAGACCTTGGCCTCTAGAAATTAGTAGTAGTTACATGAAAAGAAAACACAGAATTAGGGGACATATCTGGGATATTCTGCAATGTTATAAGACTGCAAATAAATTCCACCATACAGCTCAAGTAAACTACTTCTAAATGTCATTTATGTCTATTTACAGACTTCTAAACTTTCCAGGAAACTGGGAACTTTTAGGTACTAGAAGAATGGCTGAAGAATGTGTAAAGGGGAAGAATGGTGAAGGACTTAACTTCCCTTGTGCTTATTTTTATGTTGAAAACTTGGATCCTTCTGAGGAGGAACTGATAACTTCTTGAGCCTTTCATTCATCTCCTCTGGAACTCCCTTTAGAATGACTTTTTACTAATGGGAAGTTCATATAGTGAGTAAGGTTTTTACAGCAGTTTGAAAAAACTTCTTTCAGGAAAATCCTACTTTTCCCTCTTTTTGTAGGTACAAAAGGATGATACCCCTCTTATGTCCAAAGAAGGCATCATGGTTAACAGGGTCACGTCAGTACTGCCTTAATATACCCAGAGCAAGTCTGGTGTCTTAGTTAGACATGGAGTCTCATGACTAATCAAGACAAGGCAGACCAATGTATTCACTGCCCTGCAGTTCCACTTGGCCATATGGCCTTCAAAGTTGGTAGGTTTTCTGATGTAGCTTTGAATAGTTACCCTTGGTGTTAACTTTTGATCAATAAATTCTTGCATCTGCCTCAGGACAACAATCTATTGGATACTGATATGTCCCTGACCACTGAAAGCTGATATAGACAGTAAGGAGGTGGTGGCACGTTTTTTGTCATACTTGTGATCTGCTGGTGGAACATCCAGTGAAAGGGATCTCACAGCATTACGAACAATGTCCAAGGTTGTCTTCTAAGGTCCTTTAGAGTTTACCCAATTGCCTCTGTCTAGAGGCCACAGATGCCATGGGAGGATACAAGGCAGTATCCTGTATATCCTTGCTGAAAAGAGGAAGATGGGGATTAAGTTAAGCCTGTGCTTGGTCTGCCATTATAAATTCAAAATCATCTCTTTCTGGGGAAAAGTAAAACATCACCAGGTTCACAGCTTCTTCAAAGGTGATAACCACAGGAGACAAACTTGATGAAGTAATATCATCATCATTACAGCAACCTAGAAAATCACGTACAACGGAAATGTGCAACTATATTCATTTTATCCTCTACACTATCTTCTACACTATGATTTTCTCCATTAAGTGTTAAAGTATTAGGGGCTCCTGTCAGTGTAGATGACGATGCTGCAAATGGTGTTAAAATGTCTAAATGGATTACAAAACATACCTGTGCCTCTTGTACAGCCACATATCTTACATACATTTCAGCAGGCAAAGCCCACACACAAAGACTGGGGTTTTGTCTGTGCCAAATAAGAAGTCTAAATTTTACTTCATATTTTGGAGTCAAGAAGAATTTGAAATCACACTGCCTACTGCCACAATCTCCCCATTTTTTTTTCTCTCAGCTCTGCAACATCTCTATTTCTCACTCTCTCTTTAGGAATTTTTTTTTTAATTTACCAAGAGCTTTCAGAAAATAAGGCGGTATTTTTCTTTTCTTGGTTGTTAAACCTCTCCTTCCATTATAGTTTCAACTGTTCTTCATTTGCCTGCCATAGTTCTTCAGTTCTCCTTCAATAACTAGATCTCTAGTGCATATCTGTTACTTCTGGTGATCAGCTTGAACTTTTTAAAAACGTTTACAATTCAGTTTAGTGTGGTCCACTCACAAACAAACTGTACAATTCATTTTAGTGAGTTCCACTCCCAAGCAAACTGTGCACTTTAAGTAGAAATCTCCAGATGACAGCTGTATTCCACAACACAGTTATTTAAAGGCAGTTGGGACAAAAGCCATATATAACATAACCAGTGATGGTATCTGCAAATGATGCTAACATTAAAAATGTACTGGAAATAGAAACATTTGTATACTGTACTCAATGGTGGGTGCAAAAATGTAAAAACTAAGCAGCTTAAAATAAAAACCTAAGATCTAATAATAGTCCACTTGACTGCTGCAAACGATAACTTAAAATGGATCATGCTAGTATCAGATTTGTGTATACTGCCATAAGACCAAACTGGGTGATATACAGCACAAGAGAGATCACAAAAACAGGTACTGCTGGGGAAACAACACTAATGAAAAAACTGACCACATTTAATAAATGATAAAATATTTCCTCTCAAAATAAGATCTGATATGAATAAAATATCCATGTTTACGTGAAAGGAGATACTGCACTTTACTGTAAGCAGCCTACCAATAAACTGCTTCAGTATGGTCCCGACATTAACATTTTTATTTCTCAAATTTGGTACCTAAGAAATATATCTTTTAGCATCTGGTAGAATTCGTATCAGACACAGAACACAGGTAACAAACTGACATTAAAAAAAACAAACAAAAAAAAAACAGCAGAAACAAAATCAGCACAGTTTCTAATTAAAAAACATATACAGAATGGTGTGCAAAGCAGTACAGCATATTGTTGCAACCTGAAGACAAAATGCCACTCTACAAGCAAAGAAATAAATAATGACATCCAACAGAGGTCACTGTTAAGCCACCACGAAAGCGAGTCCCAGTGATGATTACAAAGTAAATAATAAGGTGCATTAAAACTAAAGCAAAAATCAATTATTTTGAAGCAATGCAAGTGTAAAATCACATTGAAAAAGACAAAATGTCATTTTAAATTGGTACAGGTAATGAGGAAAGACAGAAGTCTGCCAGCAACTAATGAAGGATTCCACATACATCCATGGCTGCCACATTAGAAACAAAGGCAAAATCAGAAAGTATCTAGTTCAACATGCAGTGAACTGGTGCCTTGAAAAAGGACGCACAGCAGATCAAAAAAAGCCACACTGAGTCAAGACTAAACGTAACGGTGGCCACCTACCAAAATGAGCTGGATGAAAGGCCTGGCTGTGTACTGCTCCCAGGAGACCTTATTGGATATCACAGAAAGAGCAGACATAATATGAAATTCATTATGCTGAAACGTTGCCAAAAGAACTAAAGCAGTTACACAAATTAGCTTCAAAAGTTACAAAAGTATTAGTTTGGTTAGTAATATGAAGACCAGTTACAAATGAACACTGCTGAATCTGATTAATGCTCTGTTAATAATAAAACAGCAATTCAGAAACTCAATACTCACAATATATCTTCTAAGCATTCCAGCCAAGTCGAATAGTAGTGAAGAAAGTATATTATCTAACGGACTTTCGCTCTATATGTATATTGCAGTTTCCACTCACTAAACAGTACACATTTCTTCAGAACAAAGCTCTTTCCTCTCACACAGCAAATGCCTTTGCAAGGCATGTCTAGGACATCTAAACCTAAACTGTATGTAGAGATCAGCACCTCACCTGTTAAGGGAAATACACTCCAGGAACTGTAATCAAGTATCAGTAAAGACTACTTACCTGAAACTGAAGATCTAGAACATTTTGAAAACAAAAGCTATTGAGCATTCACTATAAAAGCCAATCACTGGGACAGTTTTCTTAACATCTGGCTATATCACCTGTGGGCATTTGCACTGGCCACTTAAAAATTTTGAGTACTTATGCATTCCTTGGCCCATATCATCATCCCTGCACGTGTTTTAAGGTGTTAAGTGCTAACAGTCCCCAGCTGATTAAAACTGCTCAAACTACGTTCCATATGCAAGAAAAGTGAACTAAATGACCGGTAAAGAAGGACCCAGATAAGCACAGTGACTGCCCCATAAAATAAGTATTTGTATATAATTTTGAGGGAACCTCAGAAGTGGTTACACTTGCATAGAATTGTAAATAGCAGTATACAATCTTAAAGGCAAAAAGAAAGGAATGATGCCAATATCTCTTCTAGCAAGGTCCTCTCCAATGGCACCCTGCTCTTGAAGCAAAAATCCACATTACACTGCTTACATATGGTATGCAGCGAGTACCACATGGAAAACCCTCACTGCAGTGGTAGACCAAAATACAGTATTAAACTCAGACTGTCAAAAATGAACTAAATTAACTGCTCCATGTAATTGACTTTTCTCACTGCTCAAGAGTACGAATCATCCCATCCAAGAGTCTGGTTCAATAACAAATTTAAAGTAAAAAAGGAGGAGAAGCCCAGTTATGAAGTATAGGAGTAAACACACCAAGGCAAATGTCCACGAAAAAACGTAAACTCCTAATACTGCTAAAACCACACTGAAGGAGCAAAAACCATAAATCCAATGCTCTTTATTGTAGGTAAGCGGTTTCGCAACCAGCCCTGGTTGCTTCCTCAGACCAAAGATTACAAAAAAAAAAAAAAAAAGCATTGGATTTGTACTGGATTTTACAGTGGTTTTTGCTCCTTCAGTGTGGTTTTATTCTTTCAGAGTGAATTGAGTTTAACCACAAAGGACAAGGGGCACTTGACTGTTTGGTGGTAGAATGTGATGCAGTGTGGCAGCCAATCTTTTCCCAGAGCAAAGCAGATGAACAACCAGTTTCCTTAAATCATACAGTCTAAGGTAAAACTGTAAAATGCAGAGGATATTCAAGACACGAAGGGTGCACCCTACCCCCATTATAATTCTCTCATACATTTAAAAAAGAAAGAGAATAAAAAGACTCGCAGAAACAAATTTAAACAGTTTTCAGTGTCTTTTTTGATGTGAGCTCTAGGCCAATTCCAGCTGATTAAACACTACCCCTGAACATTTCTGATATGGCCCTAGTAGTCATATGGCTGTCTCTTGTGTCTGGCACTAATGCCCATGAGGTTCAGAGAAGACAGTAAGATAACAGGGGAGGAATTGCAGAGTTTGAGGTGCTGAAGTTTACATTATGAAATGGACAAGAATAATGAATATTCTCTTTCACTAACTACATCATCTCTCAAGGATCCCAACTTTTTAAAGGATCTAAAGATTAAGTTTATTTTAAAGTAGTCATAATTTCTTATTTTTCCCCAAGAAGTGTCTCAATACCTATATGTGAAACGTAAAGAAAGAATCCTCGGCTATCCCCACTTGCACTTAGTTCTGAAGGACACTACTTTCTGTGGTAGAAATAACCTCAAACATGGCTCCTTGTGTACCCAGCAGTGCTGACCATTTTTACTGGTGCCCATTAGACTTAGCTGCACTTCTTGGAAGATGTTCACACATTGATATATCATCAGCCAAACATGTCTTGAATACCCCCTGGAAATGGGCTGCAGAACCTGCCAGTATGAAGCAATACGATGCTACTTGTACTAGCCTTAAGAAGATACTGTTTACTTATTAGTAACTGCATTTGAGATAGCATGTGACATTCCTTCAGATACCTTTATTCAACTTTACATTTCATAAGCAGTTAACTGCTGATGGTGAAATCTCTTTAGTACGACAGCAAAAGTACAGTTGTGTAATTAAAAGTGCCATATCAGTAGATGTCTAAATAATCACTGTTGCAGTAGTGTTAAGCTATACGAGTTATAATCCTGTATAGGATATAACAGACAGCTTCCAAAGCTTCAAGGCACCTTTTACGCACTTAAACCATTACTCTGCTCAAGCCAAGTGCTCTAAAAAGAAAGGCGTGGGTGCCAAGCCTTTCAGAGCATTCCTGCCACTGAAGACAGCACTCCTCTCCAGGCTTCAGAGGACAGTTAGCTAAATTTAACACAGTACAGTAATTGTGACCTTGATTTAACAGATTGGTCTGGTTAGTGACAACATGCTATAAAAGCAGGAAGGGGTGGTGGCACTGCAAAGGATAGTATAAGCCCTCTTGGAAAGCAGTGTGCAAATGCGAATTAGTTGTGGCCAACACAACATTACTGTTAGGGTAGCAATAATAGGTAGTGAGCAGACAGTGAGGTGGAATAAATCCAGGGAAGACATAACTGTGCTGTATAGTGAGAAGGTTATTTGTGTGGCGCTGGTGTTATGGGCACAAGGCAGCAGTGTTCATTTGCCAAACTCTCAAGGTCAAGCACTGTGTGTACACTGGCCTCACCTTACGGTCACAGGTTTGGTTTATCAGGCCATCCCTAACACTAATAATTAAACACGCTTTTTCCTCTCAGATCAGAGGCTTCACTCACTGTCAGGCAGGTTCAATGTTCAGCATGTTTTGGGAGATCTGGGAGTATGTTTTTTGGGAATGAAACAAACTGATAGTTTTTAGAAATTCCATGCAGGAGACTTTTGTCAGAAATGTTGGGGAGCAAATTATTTTAACTAAGGAAATGATTCTTTTATGACACAGTAAGGTCCTATTAAATTTAATTCTGTTGGCTGCTAAAAAAGCAATTACTAGGTAACTGAAATCAAAACAAAACCAACCATAACATAATTGTCAAATGTTGTTGCAATCACTAGGTATCTGAAATCAAAACAAAACCAACCATAACAGAATTGTTGAATGTTGTCACAATTACTAGGTATCTGAAATCAAAACAAAACCAACCATAACAGAATTTTTGAATGTTGTATAGGAGATAATATAAATGGAGGAGGGATCTTTAGGAAAGGGAAAGAATATATTACATAGAAATAAATGGAAACATCACATTCCTTTTTACATAACAAAAGGAAAACCATTTCAAAACCTATAACCTAGAAAACTAATAAAAATACACTACAACCTTTAAATTAACTTCAAAAAATAAAAAAAGAAGGGTGAGAAAAAAATCAACATCACTCAAGCTTCATCTGGCAGATTTCTTAAATCTTACAGGGTTCGGGCATGACTACCAGATGAAAGCTTCTTTAAATTACACATCTTTCCCTACAGGCATGAAAACAAGACTGACTAATACTAGCATATTTAATTTTCAATTTAAACTTAAAACCTAAGGACGCTGCTCCTGCAATATTGAGTGCATAGCTCTCAAGTGAATCAGGGACACATCTCATCAGAATAAGTCACAAAGCCAGAAATAATCTGAGACTAACAGGGACAATTTATAAAATGTTGGTACTATTAACTTGTGATATGGACAGAATTGGAGTGTGAATTAGTTCTGAAGTAAGATTAGTCTGTACATGTAATTGCTGTCATTATTTACTCAGGTATAATTCACAACCTTTCTCCAAAGGTCACCAGTTTTATAAGGGACAGAGCTAAAATTTGAGTAAAGCTGAGGAATAGTTGAGGAGTATGACCAAGTGGACATCATCAATCTACAGAGATTCACTGTTGTTTTCCAACTTCTGTTAATGGCCTCCTTAGCTACAGACAAAAATTAATTACAATAATGCTTTATTATGTTTTGGTCATGCACCAGAAAGGGAAACGCACTGAAAAGTAGAGCTCTTGAGCTTCTCATACCTTTCCTACCAAACCTCAACTAATAAACCTCCCAATGCTGCATGCTAGGCACAGTCCCAGAAAATGTGATATCCTCACACAAAAATATTACTGGGAACCCCTAGAAACATTGCATTTAACTTTTGTGGACTGCAAAAATAGCTTCAGAGACATTCTAACAACATATTCAGAATAAGTGGCATTTCTTAGTGCACTGCATATACTACATAAGAATCAGCAGAAACCTAGCTCCCTTTTTAACTTTCTTCCATCTGACACATTTTTAAAATGAATACACAAATATAATGATCACACGACTCATCTCCCAAGTTTAACCCTATTTACATTAAGGAAATATGGTCAGTGAGGGAGAACAGCATCCTTTGATAAAGTCTTCAATATATTTTTGAAACCTTGACTAATCCTCTATATACAAATCTTATTGCTGACGATCATCCTTAAACCGATCCTATGACTGAATCTCACTCCTTTTTCTAAACTGCACCCAGACTTTTATATTACGAAAAGTCCTCGTTTTCCTACAAATATTGCTGCTTGCCCAGCCCTCATCTTCAATAAAGACTCTGCCAGGTGTAATATTCCTCCACATCTTCAGATTTCAAATCTCAGCTTGACCAATACAGTCCCCCAGACACAGCCTTACAGGCCTTGAACATTTGGCTTAACTCTCCATCACAACACGTTGTAGTCCTAGGCTTCTTAAGTTTGCACATCTGCTCACCAAGCAATATTATTGGCAATACATACTGCACAACAGTCCAACAAGAAAAGACCATGAGATGTGAAGCTTACCAATATAACTCAAAATTGGGAACTCCCAATTCTACCCATTCTCTTGGGAGAGTTAAGTTGTCCTATTCTATTCCTGCCTTATTATTTTTTCCATAAACATTTTGCTATTGTTTATTTACACATCAAAAATAGTTTTCTAGTTCAAAGGCAAAAGCTGAAGAGCATAAAAGACACCTCTTACAAGATTATCATCTGCAAAGCAAGCACTTGCTGCTCAAGGAATGCCATTTCTGTTAACATCATCTGTTTATCCAGTAATATCCCATATATGCCTTCCAGCATCTGTTAAACAGAAGATGCCATATTATCACTCTATACCTAAAGTTTTCATAATTACCCAAGGAGGAATACAGCATCCTCAGAGATACTGACAGCAAAATTCAAAAGCAAAGCCATAGTTTTTGTTGTATTAACCCCATATCCTGATAAACTTCTCCAACAAAGCAAATAACTTACCCAAATCCTCCTCTAGGTTCCCAAAGCATACTTAAAATCTGGATACTCTACCTTCACACCCAATAAGGTGATTGTTGCAGTACTTCTGCCAGCAGCTCCAGCGACACAACAGCTGACACCTTTGCCTTGTTCCCCTACTTACCTGCCACTCCTCAGAGTACAGCACTGACCTTAACACTAGCAACCAAACCCTAATGCAAAATTCTCAAAACAAATCCTTGCAGAACTCCAACAAATCATTCAAGGTCTCTCAGTCAAATGCACCTTCGGTATCCAAACTGACTACCATATGTGGGGATTTGCATTCAGCAGCGCAGTATAAAATCAGCAGCATCTTTAATACAGCATCCAAAGTTTGGCATAAGTAAATAAAACCACATTGGTCAAAGTCAACTAAACCTTGCCTTTTCTTTGACAGCTTGCTTGCTAAGATTGACATGAGAATTTTATAATCTTGGTTTAGGAAAGAAAATGGCCTGTAACAGTCTAGAAATGTGATGTTATGACCCTCTTTCAGAACCAGTGACATACCTACTTCATGCCACAAACAGAGAACCTAATCTCTTTTGAATCTTGCATTCGTCAACTTACAAAACACTCTGTCTTCACTTTACCCCCATCTCATACAATTCTGACAGCAAATCATCTAGGCCTAGGTTATTTCCTCTGGGTAAAGCCATGAACGTAGTTGACAATTTCTGCTCTGGGTAAATTCTCCCCATTATACTCAATCTTGGCAAATCCAACCCTGCTAAAAATTACTTCCTCATCTTCCAGAACCAAATCCTGGTCCAATGTTGAATTGAGATGTTAAAAATATTCCTTATAAACTTCTACAAAGCTGTCCGAAGATTTCTGAAATTCACAGAGTTAAAACTGACACATCAAAATTCTTACAATTAACTGCCCAACTTCTAAAATCTAACTCTAATACATCTTCTAGCTCTTACTGCTCCCATTTTACCTCTTCCTTTACTGAATCATCCCTGTTTTGAATGAATCTCTTGTATCTCCTGTAGCCACAAATACAATACAGACTTCATCTGCCTCCATATAAATCTTGTAAAGGGAGTCTGAATGACTCAAATTATCACACCAATCTACTAAGCACCAAGGGTGTTTTGAGGGAGACCTCAATAGTCCCCTGATCTGTTCACTGCCCATTACCATTCCCTGAGGTTGACAGAGGTACAAAGATTGACATTAAATTACTGGTGTCTAGGTGGGGTTCTATTTTCCCTTTTTAAGTCAACACACAATGCTGCTTGACCTAAAAGGAAAAAAGGATGATGCTTAACTGAGCCTATCAAACACAGATGCTCACAAGACACTAAAGTATCATCTAATTTAAAGTATCTTCTAAAGAAAAAAAACAACATGTAAGCCACCTCTGTCTGCATGTAGCTATGTATAAAGCATCTAATAAATACATACACAAAATGATTTCAAATACATTCCTATCCATGGCAACCTACACAAAATGATCATGGAGGACCCATGGTGTTTATCTGTTACTGCACTCTAGTCTCTTATTAATAAAACATCATCGTGAATGCTTAGTACTGACATCAGGAAGTCCACTATTTCCATTAAGCTAGACTTTGAGGTAGATAAAAGACATCAGTGTAAGAGCTCTACCCCCTCAAAGTGCCATTAACTGCTATGTAATGCACTTCCCTATCCTGGGGTTGGTCCCTTGCAATAAAATCAAACCTCCTAGCAAACAAAAGGGCCACTCCCCTACTCCTTGTTCTAACATTTGATGCAAATATTCATTAACTGTAATCCCTTTTCCCCAACTTGAACCCCTTCTGCTCTGACAGGTGGCTCTCCTGTAAAACTACTACTTGCCAAACATACTTCTTTACCCATGCAGTTACCTGAAATATCTTCTATTCCATAACACTACTCAAAGCCTGATGCCACAGAGAAGAGGATATTCTCAGCAGAAAAAAATGACTGTAGAATAACACCTTTACCAACTAGATTTGGCCACTGGAAATATACTGCATTTCTTACCAGATCTGAAGGGTCAGCCCACATCTTTCAAGCCCTTCAATATTATCTTTCAACACACTCCTTCAGCCAAAGCCTTCTTGGATCCTCCTGCAACTATGGCTCTAACATCAGAACCCAAATGGTCCTAGATAGATTACTGCAAATGATAAAACACGTTTCTTACAACTTCCCCCCATGAGATCCATGTCCACCAATTGACTGTGCCTGCCTAAAGCAGGGTGTGTCTTTAAGGCAGCCCACCCCTATTCCCACACACTCCAAGTTATTACTAGCACATTTGCTCACTCCAATGCTGCTTCAAAATACTTTTGAACGAGTCAAAAGAAATAAACTTCCTTAACACATACAAATATTTCAAGCATGGCCATTAATGCCCTTCTATTTCCCAATATACCAAAACATTTGTCCCCATTAAAAATGTCCAGGCTGTTCTTAAAAATATCTAAGCTAGTACTTGCTTTAATGTAATTTGGTAGTCTGTTCCATGCATCAGCTACTCTGTCAGAGACTCAATTACTACACTTCTCATTCCTATAGAATCTTTTACACAGGTTGTCTGATAATTCTCTAGTGCTTTTTGATGATTTCAAACATTCCCAGAGGTAATTGTCTCTAAATGTCCTATATACTTGAATAAGGTCTCCTCTTTGATATCTGTAAGAGA
This sequence comes from Protopterus annectens, assembly GCF_019279795.1. Classification (NCBI taxonomy): domain Eukaryota; kingdom Metazoa; phylum Chordata; order Ceratodontiformes; family Protopteridae; genus Protopterus; species Protopterus annectens. The sequence goes on from NC_056734.1 coordinate 622,153,093, forward strand.
CACTGTACAGGTTCAGATATTTTACTCTTTCATAATAACTTACATTTTCACATCCATGGATGCCCTTGGGATATTTCCACTGTACTCTTTCCAGTTTACTCATGCTTGTTTCCATATTGTTTATTCCATACTCAAGTTTGGGTCTAATGTAACTAATAAACAATGACTTAATCATTTTTGATTTCCTAGACTTTATAAATAGGTTCATAGGTGTGCACTAGGCTAATGGCCCTGGAGCCTTTATAAGCCTAGTCCATAGGATTACCCTGGCATTATGTCACCCGACCTTAGTTTCCAGTGGCTCTGTTGAGTGAAGCCACTTGAGTGATCCCCGTGGTGAATTTTCTATTTCCCATCCACTCATCAAGATTTCTCATGAAGACGGTCAGTGAAGTGCTCTCACATGTACGGGAAGTCTATTCCATAGCATGGGCAGTCTCTGGGTTATGAACCTGTTCCTCCAACAAGTTCTGTTGATTGTGGTAATGAGGTTGATTTCTCTGGAGCATGTAGTGCGGAGGTATTGGGATATCTAACATTTCTAACAAAGCTGGGTCAGACATGGCTTTGTAAGTCAAGCAGAGATCGCCTCTATGTTGGCGATATGAGACAGAGTTTTTATTTTTACTCTGTCCATATAGGACAAGTGTTTAAGGCCTAGGATCCTCTTTGTGAGGTACTTTTGCAGCCTCTCCAGTTGTTGCACGTGTCTAGTGAGGTACATGCCAAATGGGGCATTGTACTCGATGACTGGCCTAATGAGGGAAGAGTAGAGGGAGACAATGATCTCTTTCTTCCTGGATGCAAAACCCTTAGTAATGAGATGTGCCACACAGAAGAACTTTCTGACCACAGTGGCAATGTGGTGGTCAAAAGAGAGGTTGCTGTCAACCTGTGTTCCCAGATCTCTTATAACGCCTTCTGTGTTCAGTGGACTATCATCAATGTGGTAATTCATGGGAACTGGATTTTTCCCAAAGGGAATGACGACACAGTTTTTGGCATTGAGCTTAAGGCCATGGTTCTGACACCAGTCGTTGGTCTCAGTGAGGCCTTTCTGTAGGATGTCAACATCACTTGGGGAGTTGTTAATGGCTCCCAACTTGCAATAGTCTGCGGACTTTGTCAGCCAGAGTCCCTTCGTGTTGGCCTGGACTTCTGAGAAGTAGATACCAAACAGGAGAGGACCCAGGACCGATCCCTGTAGGACTCCACTTGTGACTGTTTGACAGTTTGACTTGGAGTCAGCTACTTTCACACTGTGGCTTCTAGTGATATAGGGGTTGATGCCTAGCTTAGTGAGTTTTTCTATGATTCCTGAGTGGGGGATGGTATCAAAGGCCTTGGCCAGATCAAGGTAGGCTGTATGAACCACTTTGCTTTCATCCACAGCTCTGGTGACTGACTCAAAGAAGTCAACCAAGTTGAGCAGGCATGATCTACCCTTCACAAAACCAAACTGTGTGGGATCCAGAGTTTGGAGATTCCCTACATCCTTGTTTATTAGGTCCATGATGATGTGTTCCATAGCTTTGCATATCAGACTTCTCATGCTAATGGGGCAATAATTCCCAGGGTCTGTAGTCACTTCTCCTTTGTGGAGAGGGACGACTGTAGCAGTGTGCCATTTGGTAGAGATAAAGCCCTGAGGTGAAGCTGTGACTGAACAGGGCACACAGGTGAGGTGCCATTTCACTCTGTAGTTCATGTAGAACACAGCCAGGGATATTTTCAGGTCCCATAGAAGTTGTATTCTTGGCCTTGGACAGTGCTGTTTTAACCTGTGCAGCAGTAATAATGGGTGGCAATCTACTGGTATTATGATTGGTCCTTTGGGGGGGGGGGGTAAAGTTGGGAGGGTGGCCTAATGGTTAAGGTGTTTGCCTTACAAACACAAGGTGCACGGTCTGAGTCTCACAAGGGATAATTGGCTAGGCTTAAATTGGCTCGCAAGGGCAGTTAGCTTATTACTAATCTATGAACCTATGGCACTGAATCTGTCGGCCAGTATATTGGCAATATCTGTTGGCACGGTATAGGAGGTACCATTGTGCAGTAGCTCAGAGCAAATCTGAGTACTGCCATGGAGATTCTTTACATAACTATAGAAGGCCTTGTGGTTAGCTTTACTATCTGCTGCAATTCTGTTTTCAAAGCTAGTTTTAGAGGATTTGATGAAGGATCAAAACTTTTTAGAGGGATCTCTTCTTTTTAAACAATCTATAGTTCCTGGTTGATATGATTAGAAAAACTCATAGCTGAATCTACCCATATACCCAGGTCCTTAAATGAATCTACAGTTTCAATCAGTGTGTGTTGTATTAAATATTCACCTTTCAATTTACGTCTTCCAAATCTCATATGCATAGTTTTGATGTATAAATGTATTATTCTCCTGTACCCAAATGGTCAATTCAGTCAAGTTATTTTGCAGACATGGCTTATCTGTAACACGTAATCAGTTTTACCCAATTTCAGGTCGTCTGCATATAGACAGTATAACACCTCAGATGAAAAGGTTAGGTCTGAAAGATGCAATCTAAACAAGTAAGATCCTAGGACAGAGCCCTGTGGGGCATCCTGACTGTAACCAAGGATTTCACCAGTCCAGTGACTGTATGATACTCACCATGTCCTATTGTAAGCCATGCAGCTATCCATCTTATCAAGACTACATCAATACCTACTTGTACTAATTTACTGATCAGTGTTTTGTGTATGACCCTGTCAAATGCTGAAGTTAAATCTATATAAACTACATCACGGCACAGATTTTCATTCATAGCTGTTATTATATTGTTGCAGAACATCATGTTACAGGTGGTAATAGCTCTGTTTTCAACATATGCATGCTGATATATAGTTTCAAGTCCCAACCTATCCAGTTCTGACAATAACTTACCCAATATTACCTTCTCCATTATTTTTCCACAACATGAAAGTAGACGAAAGGGTCTGCATGACTCTGGGTTTGTCCTACTCCCCTTTCCCTTGAAAACAGGTTTAATAAGCACATTTCCAATCTTGCTGAAATGTTCTCAGGTCACTGTTACTAATTCCATCCTCCCTGTGCTTTGTTTGAATCCAGTTTGCACAGTTCTTTCTCAATATAATCTAATTTGATTCCAGTATCTAGGGTTACCTGGATGTCACTAGGACAACTTATCACCCCTTTTGTGGAGCCAAACTATTTTGCATAAGATTTTGTAAATATGTCTATAATCTGTTGTGTCTGAGAATAAATTTTAGAATCTGCACACAGTTTATCAATTTGTGTACTTTTACTCCTTCCATATCTTATGTAGCTATAAAAAAGGTTTCCTATTATGCTCAATATCTTTATAGAAATTTTCTTCAAATTTTTCTTGATCTTGTCTCACACTATGCCTAATCTGTTTGCCCAGATTGTTTATTTCAGTTTTCAACCTTGCAGTTCAACCTCTCTTCCTTTTCTTATATTTTTGCCTCTCACCTTTATTAGATATCTTGTTCTTATGGAAATATATCCCCCTGAAGTTGTATGCCTAGAGACTTATGTTAAACATTTTTTTTTTTGCACTCGAACAATTCCTCTTTCAAACTTTCCACATTCCATCTGCAGTTTTTCCACTGAACACCTCACTCCAGTTAGTTTTACAGAGGGACTGTTTTGCTTCCATATAATGTGTAATTAACCTTCTCTGCCTTGGTTTAGATTTCAGGTTGGCAGAATTATCTAGCAACAAATTAACCTTTATAACCCTATGATCACTGCATATCAGTGGTGGTAAAACTTGACTTGAAGTAACAGTAATTTCTTTAGGAACACAATGTCTAGTATGTTCTGTCCCCTGGTAGTTTTTTTTTTTTTTACAATCTGAAGCAATTGTTGTTCCTGAATATACATTGTGAATAATTTCCTTACTAACGTTGTTGAATCAATATTACTCCGGTCCATTTCTGGCAAATTTAAGTCCCCAGCTAATATTATTTTTCCTTCCTGTGTTTAATGCATGGAATGAATTCCTTTAGGTAATCTGCACTTGACTTTCATGGTCTGTGCACTCCAATAATTATTATATGTTCCAGGGTTGTCTTTACTGTCACAGTTACACAGTCTATAGTACTGATGTTACCACTGAACATGTAATAATCACAGGTCTGATAACTATCTTTAATCCCTAGCAGAATACCTACACTTGATTTTTTTTATTAGAATGTCTGTTACAGTAAAAACATTTATATCTTGATAGAACTGGTTTCCAGTCATTGTTCTTTAACCATGTTTCACAAACAATAACAGAATCAATTTTGTGGGAACATAACAAATTTTCCAGTAAAAACACATTATTATTAATGCTCCTAGCATTAACAACCATCAGAGATGCATCAAATGTTGCTATGTGTGAACTGTTAAATTTTCGACCTGGCAAAAATCTTGCCTACTGTTTGTCAAATATTACAAAATATCAGCTGCAAAAATTTTCTTCCCTGAACTTGACAAATGCATGCCATCCTGTCTGAACATGTGTGCCCAAAACTAGGCTTGGAGGCTCTACACATTTCCATTTTTTTTAAAAACAGGACATACTTTCCATGTAGGTATTTATCCAAAAAATCTTTTCATTCACAGTGACTTGACCATCCTTCCTATAGGGGATTTGTGAAAAATATGTCCTAACACCAGTACAAGCTATACTATCTAAGAGGGCTGTCAAGTTCCCTACTAACAGTCAGAGAATCCTTGCGAATTACATAATTTGTTGTTTGCCTTTTCGGCTTTTCCCAGTTAGGGGTCGCCACAGTGGAACTCCAGTCCGCTAATGATTGGCAGTCGATTTTTATGGTGCCGAGTTGCTAGCCCAACGCCCAACCTTCAGCGAAGGTACGCCCATTCACACGTCTTTCGGAGGCCACTCGACCGCAGGGAGGACATGCAGACTCCACACAGAAGGCACTCCAGCCGAGAATCGAACAGGAGAACCTCTTGCTGTGAGGTAACAACGCTACCGCTGTACCACCGCATTGGATCCGTACTTCTTTACATTAAGGAGTTCCAAGGTTTGCCTCATCTTCTATTTTTCTCCTGGCAAGTATAACACACTTCGATTTTCATTATCTTCTCTGTAAATATAAGCATCAGTTGCTCTAATAATTGAATCTCCAACTACAAGAAAATCTTTGCTGGCCAGCTCTGAAGAATCAGCTTCTAATACAGTAATATCTGCTCTAGCAATTGCCATGAATAATGTTGGTCATAGAAGAAGTAGAGCACATTCAACTGGCATTGTAAATCCACAGCTTCAGCCATGTAGTCAACATCTGCCTATCTCTTCTTTTTTCTTACAGTAATGTTCTTCAGTTCTTCCACATTCGATTTTGATTTCTTCCTTTTCACCTGCCCCTTGCCTCTTTTTTTGTACCTTCTCCATTGGAAAGATGATGCCTTTTTCTCTAGACTGAAGGTTTTCTGATATAAAAATATCATAATTCCCTGTAACCTGTATGTTACATAACAAAGCAGGGCCCTTTTTACTACGTATTCTCTTTCCTTTACAGTCATTAATCAGTTTATTTTTCTTCCTTATTTGTTGTGAAGTTCCTTCCTTTCTTTTTTGTTTATTTCTGAACAAACTGGCTCATCAGATTGCTGAATACTTGCATCTGGAATTCCAAAATTGTCAGGGGCATTGTCTTGTTTCACAGGGGTTTGAATGATCTTAGCAGACAACAGATGCATCATTTCTTAAATGTGTTCTACTTGTTCTATGCCCAACATTATTTCATCAGTCCAGTCATTAATACATGATATAACACTTCTCCAAGCCATACCAATTGCACAAGTGCAATCATCATTATTAAGTCTAGATTTGCTTCTAACAATGGTAATCAAATCATCCAACTTCTGACACGAGGAACACAGATCCCGAGTGTTATCAGCTCTTACCTTTAAATATGCATAGCATTTATTACACAGTACAAGATACTTGTGCATTAGCAAATCATTAATTGCATACTCATTTAAGGAATCCATATTCGGCTTCAAACTAATACAATATTGCAAAAGAAAAAATAATCAAAAACAGTAACCACAGAATTCAAAGGGAACTTAAATCAACTTCTATGACAAAAAAATCACACCAGTAATGTGCAACTAGGCAATAAATTAAGTACAGTAAAACTGTTCTTACCGTACAAGTTCTGCAAGTCAGATAAAAGATGTAATTTCATTACGTTATGCGCAGTAGCTTCTGCTCACTATCGCGCGCAGTCACATTTCTTTTTAACAGTAAAGATCAATAAATCACAAACCAAGGTAGGATTGTTTAGATATGCTCAGCATTTTCCTGTCTGCAGTCTGTGTGAATTTATAGCTGTCTAGGCCCATTGGGGTGGGAGCTTATCTGTCTAAAACCTATCCCTTTCTAACAACCAACAGTGAAATTAAAGGTGAAACAAAATATGAATCAAAGTAAATCTTAAGCTATCCCTTCTTACCTACAAACAGTTAAAAACAGTGATAACAAATACAATAGAAATTCAAACAAAACTTATCTTACCAGTCAAATCCCCAGTAAATCACAAAGCAAGGTAGGATTGTTTACATATGCTCAAGATTTACCCATCACTACTCAAGAAGGTTCAGATAAAACTGAGATGTCATCATTACCACTCATTATACACATGTAAATTAACACGTGTGTAAAAATATAGATATGTATATACTACACACATAGATATATACAACAGGTATGTAGATGTACACATACATACACACACAGATATGTGTGTGTGTGTATATATATATATATATATATATATATATACATATATATATATATATATACACATATATATATATATATATATATATATATATATACACACATACACATACAAGATGTGTACACATCTATATAAACATCTATATATATATATATATATATATATATATATAAAACCACATGCATGCATGTATATACATACATTTTCATATATAGAAAATCACTCTCTCATACATACACGCACATTATATATATATATATATATATATATATATATATATATATACACACACACACACACACACATTTATATATTTTTTTTACTGCAAGCATCTGCAGTGCCACAGGCACTACTGTTTTACAAATCACTCTGCTTATACAATTACAAGTCATAACATGCAACCTGCAAAATTTCACATTTTCTTTTTCCCAAATAAAATTCCTTAACATCAAGAAAAATACAAACAACCATCTAGCATCTACTCTTTACACTTCCAATACCTTAACATTTGCAAATGCTTTAAAAAAGAAACTATTTCAGAACTGAAAAATTAAGTACTGATTTAATCTATCTTGTATCTCTTCCAAGTGTGTTGTGTTGACATGCAAACTAACAGATCACCAAACAGTAGTAATCTAAATCTCCCACTACTCAGGACTTCATAAAAGCAATCTGCACTGCACAGCATAATATCAACATCAGCCATTTAATACAGAGACTCTGAAGAAACCCAAACAGATAGTGGGTGAAAGCGCTTAGTAGTTGGTGCATTGTGCTGAGTTACTCATTAAAGTGCTACATTCTATACCACTGGTATGGTCCATTTTTTTTATTTTTTACCTAGTTAAGTACGAACCACTCTGCCTGGCCACAATTACAAAACTGTGCTGTAAATCCCTTAAAAGAAACAAGAACATAAAAATCAAGCTACATTTGCTAAATAATAAGCATATTACTGAAGAATGGCATTACTGATCAGTATATATGTCTTTCATCCCTGGTTTGGCACCTATGTCTCGAATGGACAAAGGTAACCTGTAAATGGTTCATCTTCCAGTCCCATGCTTACACTTATCAAGGGTATCAGAACTTGTCAAAGACTTGGGATGCATGGCTAGGCTTAAAAAGGCCATTGTGGTTGTTAGCTTAGTAAACAGCTAATTTCTTTATTGCAGTTTTTTAGCATATAACATACAAGACATTATACAATAAGATACACACACAACATACAACAAAACATAACATTCTATATACAATATATACAAAGCAGTCACTTTAAAAATCCAGTTTTTGTACTAACCACATATTCTGCAGTAATAAGAAGAAAACAGTACCATTTGTTGTTTATTACATATACTAGGGAAAGTCAAACTAAAACCTCTTTATATAGGGTATGTGGTTTTTTTTAATCAACTTATCTACTCAAATATTTATAAAATGACAATGTTAAAAAGGTTCAAGTATATCCTTATTGATTGTCTTACATATATTGCACATTTCACTTTTAGATTTAATATTTTTACCTTTTGAGAATGAAACAATAGTCCAATTCTTTGTAATATAGAATTTGACTAGAGAACATATGGTGGTGAGGACATGCTGTAAGACTCTGGGAAGATTATTCATATTTATGTGCAGTATAACTTTCCCAGGATAAAGAACAGCTATGAACCTTAAAAAAGAACCTGCATTTTACTCAAAGCTAAAAACCACAGCCAATAGCATTTACTTAAGCAGACAATTCACACACACAATACCCTGGTAATCAAATGTCAATATATTAAATTAAAAAAAAATCAGCAGAAACCATTGATAAATTGCAACATACTCAGTAGAAAATGGATACATAACTGTATTCAAGTGCAACTATTAAAATAAAAAAAAAAATAAAAACATAAATAAATAAAGGTCTTCAGCACCAGTTTTTCCAACCCCCTCCACATCTTCTACCAGCTAAATCTGTTGACTCAACCAATTAAGGACAAAGCAGAGCAGAACCAGGAAAAAATCCAGAATTAACTAGGGACACTTAAAATATAGCTACTATCATATCAATACACATTTTTAGAATTATAAACTTATTTCAAATTCCTGTCATTTAGGTGTACTTCAACATCTTTTCTCCAAAAGCCACCAGTTTTAGCAGGAATTAAATGGGACAGAGCTAAGACTAGAGTCAAAATCAAAGACTGGTCAATATCAAAGTAAAATATGTAAAGTTAGGTGAATGAAAAATAAACAGAAAGAAAATACAAAGGAATTGGTGCAAATGGAGAGAAGATTAAAACAATATTATGTAGGTGCAGAGCATGAACAGAATCCAGAATTAAATTAGACTTGAACTGTATCCATGTCATTGCTTAGTGTGAGAGAATTTAATAAATGTGTTCGAAAAATGGCACCGTGGTGCATACCCCCCCCCCCCACCCTGTACTGCAGTTCACTATCAGTGGTGGAACTTGAAACAAGAAATCTGGACAAAGCCTAAAATAATGGGGGACAAAGGTCCAAAAATAGGGATAAATTTTAAATATCGCTGTTATAAACTTAGAAGGCTGCTTGAATAACAGGATTTGAGTTAGCATGCATTTTCTGAAGGATATGAAGTCTGAAACTCAAATGTACATCACTTTTTAGTAACTGGAGGATTTGTCAGAAAACCACAAGTTTAATGAGGAACAGACGAAAAATATGAAGCAAACATCTGTAGCCCTACTGCTGTCTGAGTGTATGTTTAATCACTTCTACACTCTACACATTTAGCCACTCACCTCTGCCCAATAAGGGAACAAAGTAGCTGCAGCACCAAAAGTCATATAGCCCACCAAATGCACTCAGGAACAAATAAGAAAAAAAAATAATCCAACGCAAAGGTATAGTTCCCAGTCAGCAACAGCAGTCCAGTAGTAGGACCACCACCACCTTCACAACCCAAGCAAAGCCAATACAGTGCACGCACTGCAGTGCCAGAAGCAACTCCTATTCAGCCAGGGCCTCTTCATATAGTCTATGTCCTATCCCTCTTATCCACAATCAGAGTGAACCTTCAAAAACAAATCCTCTTCAGCTCAAGAAAATAGAAGTTATGTACTTACCATAACGTTCCATGTGGAGTGTTCATCTCGCCTTTGTTCTTACACATGGGTTCGGAGCCGATCCTCGGCTCCGTGCCGGCCTCTTGCAAGCTCTGCATCGAGAAGAAGCTCGAGACAATCTAATACCCACAATCCCCCTCTGCCTTTACCTCAGATCTAGTTTGCAAGCAAACCAATCTACATAACAGTACATTCATGCCATACATCTATACATACATAACAGACACATATAAGTATATGTGTATACCAACTATGTACAGAGAATAAAGACAGTAGTAAAAATGCTTCTGGCCAGGCATCAAAGAACGTTCCTCCTAAGGGTGGGAGGGTGGGACTGTAAGAACAAAGGCGAGATGAACACTCCACATGGAACGTTATGGTAAGTACATAACTTCTATATGTGATAGTGTTCAATCTCGCGTTTGTTCTTACACATGGGTAGCGTCCTAGCTCCTAAATCCTGAGGAACTCACGGGAGGACGTTCTTGAGCACAGTGGAACCAAAGGTTGCTCTGTCCCTAGAAACCTTATCTACTTTATAATGAGAAATAAATGTATGTGGCTTAGACCAGGTAGCAGCCGCACAAATAGCATCCAGAGGTAGGCGAGCTGCATGAGCCAAAGACGTAGATATTGATCTTGTGGAATGTCCCTTGGGTTTGTTTAGAAGGGGTTGATTTGCAGAATCGTATACATAGATTATACAATCAGATAACCACTTTGAAAGAGTTCTTTTGGTAACTGCAAGTCCTTTCCTGCTATCAGCAAAAGCCACAAAGAGTTGATCTGTTTTCCTGTGATCTTTTGTTCTATCCAAATAAAACCTTAGCTGTCTGTGAACATCCAATTTGTGCAACATATACTCCATTTTGTTGGAGTGGTTTGTGAAGAAAGTGGGTAATTCAATGGACTGAGTAATGTTGTTAATAGAACACACTTTAGGGAGGAAGGATGAATTGGTGCGAAGAGAAACTCTGTCAGAGTGAAAGATTAGATAAGGGTGCTTGATGGAGAGAGCCTGAAGTTCAGACACTCGTCTAGCAGAAGTAATGGCTACCAGAAAGAGAGTTTTCCAGGACAAAAATTTTAATGGGCAAGAAGAGGCAGGTTCAAGGGGCAACATTAATTTAGATAGTAACAAGTTTAGACTCCAAGGTGACGTAGGAGATCTGACCGGAGGTCTAATATGAAAAACTCCTTTTAAGAAGGCTTTACAAAGTCTGTGAGCCATGATAGGAGCTCCACACTCTTCCACATGGAAATTGAAATGGCAGCCAATTGAACTCTTAGAGTAGCAGGAGAAGCACCCTGATGAAATAAGTCTGTCAAGAACTCTAAAATCTTATTCAAAGGAGCTGTAAAGGGATCAACGTGGTGTGTATTGCCCAGAATACAAACCGTTTCCATTTGCTAGTATATGTTTTAGTAGTGGAAGCCTTATGAAGCCACTAATATATTCTGAACTGCTGGTGACAAAAGATCAGACCTGGCTAAGTTAGAATTGGAGCAGCCAAGCTGCTAGATGGAGTGACAGGAGCGCGGGATGGGGAACCCCTGACGAGTGAGTCAACAGATCCGGCTCTGGGTCCAGAATCCAGGGTCCCCGAATGCAGTGAGTTTTCAGGGAGGGAAACCAAATTTGACGAGGCCAGAATGGAGCAATGAGAATTATCGTCCTGTGAAGGTTCCTGGCTTTCTGGAGAAATTTCGGTATCAGAGGAAATGGAGGAAATGCGTACAGGAGTCCCGGGGGCCAATCGTAAACCAGTGCGTCCCTGGGGACTTCCCCTGGAGGGGGTAATAGGGAAAAGTAGCTCCTGCATTTGGCGTTCATTGGAGACGCAAACAGGTCGCAGGAAGGCTGGCCCCATGTGTGAAAAATCCTTTTCGCCACTGACTGTTTCAGAGACCACTCGTGTGGTAGCAGAATAGCTCTGCTCAGCTTGTCGGCTATGACGTTGGATGACCCCGGGATGTGCGTTGCTATTAGAAAGCGACCCGTGGACTCTGCCCACTGCCAAATTCTCATGGCCTCTCTGCATAGTTGATAGGACCTGGTTCCCCCTTGTTTGTTTATGTACCAGACTACCGACATGTTGTCCGTCTGAACTGCAATAGTCCCTAGAGGAAGAAGGGGAGCAAAGTGTTGCAACGCTAGAAACACTGCCCTCAACTCTAGTACATTGATGTGCAGATTGTACTCCAAATTGGTCCATTCGCCTTGGACTGTCTGTCCCTGAAAGATGGCCCCACCCTATCAGGGAAGCGTCCGTGGTCACCGTAACTGTGGCGTGGGTAGCACAAACGGCCTCCCTGGGAAAGGTTGCACGTTTGGAGCCACCAGTTTAGGTCTGTTTTGCAAGTCTTTGTTATGAGAATCTCGTGTGTTAGAGGTAGCTGTTGAAATGACCATTGAGCAAACAGTAGCCATTGTAGAACTCTCATGTGCAGCCTTCCCAGGGAATTGCAATAAGGGAGGCTGACATGAGGCCCAACACCTTCAGAACTAGTTTTGCAGGAGATTTCCTTGACAAGAGCAGAAGACGATGTGAGTCTGCAGCGATACTATCCTTTCTGTGGGAAGCCTCAGAATTAATTGCCGTGTGTTTAACTCTGCTCCTATGAACAAGATATTTTGTGATGGCTGAAGTAAGGATTTTCCGAAATTTACGGAGATCCCTAGGTGAACACACAGTTGAAGAACATAGTCTCTGGCCTGCAGTAGTTGACGCTGGGTGGTGGCTGAAAGGAGCCAGTCGTCCAGATACGGAAACACCTGGAATCCCTGACGTCTCAAGTGAGACGCTACCACTGCCATGCATTTGGTGAAGACCCTGGGGGCTGAGGTCAGACCAAAGGGCAGGGCTCGAAATTGAAAGTGACTGGCTCCCAGCCGGAAGCGCAAATGATCTCTGGATGCCCTGGCCATTTTGATGTGGTAGTATGCATCCTCTAGATCTATTGAGCACATCCACTCGTCCTTCTGTAGAAATGGAAGGATCGACTGAAGCGTGACCATTCGGAACTTTTCTTTCTTGACAAAAGTATTGAGGTAACTCAGGTCTAGAATGGGCCTCCAGTCCCCTGTTTTCTTTGGAACTAAAAAGAACCTTGAGTAAGTCCCGAATCCTTGCTGGTCCGCTGGGACTGGCTGGATGACTCTTTGTCTAACAACTTTGAAATTTCTAAAGCTGCTGGCTCTCGCAGATGGGGCGGTACATCTGGGAGTCTTTTCTTTGGAATGGGATAAGATAGAAAGGGTATGGTGTAACCTCTGGTAACCACGCTTTTACCGAATTGTCTGTAGTTATCTCTTGCCAGGCCTGAGGGTAAAGGGCTAAGCGTCCCCCGACTGCCTCCAGAGCAGGACAGTCGGGCCTCCTCTCAGGAGTGCTGGAAAGGTTTACCAGGAAGTGTATCCCTGTCACCTTGATGTTGCGGACCCCCTCTGCCACCAAGGCGGCGTCTTCCACCTCTGCCCCCTCCTCTGCCTCTAGAGGGGGCATCACCCTGTGTGCCCGGGAAAGACCCTTGATTTTGTTTCCGAAACCACATTTTCCCACCGCGTTGCCCTTTGGGGTACGGTCTGGTTGGGGTGGAAAAAACGGACTCCGACAGCAGACAGAGTCTTTCCCTCTTGTTCACACCGGGTAAGGGTCTCCTTTACCTTGGGGCCAAAAAGAGTGGCACCGTCAAATGGGGCGTTTGTAAAGGAAGACTTGAAGGCTTCCGCAAAGGAGCATAGGCGCATCCAGGATTGTCTACGAAGAGCAATCGCTGAAGCTGCTGCCCTACTCGAACCTTCGCTGCGAGGAAATCAGCCTCATGGACGAGTTAACAATCGATGTTAGGGTATTAAGTTGCGCTGTCACTTTCTCTGAGACAGCTGCATCTGTAGAACCCTGGAGGGTATCTCCCAACTCTTTGACTAGATCCCTCTGCAGACGTGTAAAATGGGTCAAATAGTTCAGGGACCGCATGGAAAAAGCCGCTGAACTAAAAATGCGCTTCCCATATCTATCCATCGTCCTAGAATCTTTATTAGGCGGATGGACAGACGAAGAAGACTCCGACATCTCCTTTTTCGTGGCTGCAGCCACCACCATAGCGTCTACTGGAACTCCTTTAGTAAGGTAGGACTTATCCTGAGGTGCTGTGATGTACTTGTTGGTTTCCTAGGAACAGGTTCCACTGTGTCAGGAGCCTCCACGCCCTTCGAGCAATAAGTTCCATTAGTTCGTCAAGGGCGGAGTGACCCAGGAGGAGGAAGGGCGAGCACCAAATGCCTTCAGCAGAACTGACTCATCCTCAGAAGGGGGAAGGGACTGCCAGTCACCTCTCTGCTTCAGGATCTCCAAAATGTCTGAAAAGAGACATCTTCTGAAGGTGACTTAGGGGACCCTTCTGACTCATCTAAGTCAGTATCAGATGTTATGGATTCTTGTGGAGAATCCAAGTGTCTCCTCTTACACAGTCTCTTCCTAGGGACTTCCTCGTGGGAGCATCCGAAGAAGCCTCGAGGAAGAGGGGCACCCTCCAGGGGTGGCTGAGACACTGGTGCCCGACGCTTGGATGTGGCCGTGGGTGCAGATGAAGACAAAGGCCCTTTATGGGGAGGAGAAACTGCTTCCACTGATGTGGTTGTCTGGGTAGACAACACCTTCCTCATCAGGTCGAACGCCCCGGGTCCCGCATCGAAGAATCTCCCGGCTCGAAGAAATGGGAAGAATCCCGAGACGGGCACGAGGCATCGACCCGAGGACGGAGCCGAATCGATCCGTGCGAGGCCCGAGGGAGAGTCGGAACCGACACGCCGGTTCGACTCTCGCCCCGGAACCAAGAACAGACCGTCGGCTCCGAGACTCCGGTATCGGGTCCGGCGGAGTCGAGGTGAGGGAACAGACCGAGAAAAGGACGGTTCTGGACCCGAGGGCTCCACAATCAGCAGATCAGCCTCTTCCGGCTCCGAAGACTGAATCGGTCTCGGAGGAGGAATGGATGGAGATACAGGAAGGCCTTCAAGTTTCGACACCAGCTGGGTGGAAACCGAAAAAAGTTGAGAGGGCCGAATGCTCCAGCAGCTTCTGCACCACACGATCCACATCGACATCCGAAAGTTTAGAGGAGGAACGGGTCGAAGGAACCGAAGACGGAGCCGACCTCAATATGGCCGAAGGAGGGAGCTCCATCACCGGTTCCAAGACTTGAGGCTCAGGAACCGACACCAGTTGAACACTCGGCCCCGAAGTCTGTGGAACCGGTGATCTAACCTTTGAAGAAGAGCTCGGAGCCGATGACTTGGGCTCCGATGTCTTCGATTCCTTAGAGGACTTCGATGCCTGGTCAGAAGCATCCAAAGCCTCTTGGAAAGCTGGTTTCAACAGACCCCTGTCCATTAGTTTCCTGTGCCTATCTGTCATGACCCTCCCACTGAAAGAGTGACAAATGGAGCAATCCTCTTGTAAGTGGAGAGGGCCAAGGCAGTAGACACAGGAACTATGGTTGTCAGTGACCGACATTTTTTGGCCACACTGACAACGCTTGAAACCAGACTTTGCCTTCTCAGACATTGTAGGTAATAAACAAGTCTAGAAACAAAAACACAGTCAAATCCGGAAAAATAGTCACAATCAGGTAAATGTCACAATCAGGTAAATGTCAAATCCGGTTAGTCACAATCAGGTAAATTTGACTCAATATAGCAGTATATGGTAAGAGTGTAGGCCCCGGTACAAAAATACCGATAAAAGGGTTAACGGTACCAAAGAACTACGGAACCAGAACACAATCACACCAGGTAACACTAACAATATTAAGTTAAATAAAATTCTCAGTAAAATACAACAAAAAGTTATATCTTAGCTTAGAAAACCCTCGAGCTAGCTCCCAACGATGCGAATACAGCAGCGGCAAACTAGATCTGAGGTAAAGGCAGAGGGGGATTGTGGGTATTAGATTGTCTCGAGCTTCTTCTCGATGCAGAGCTTGCAAGAGGCCGGCACGGAGCCGAGGATCGGCTCCGAACCCATGTGTAAGAACAAACGGCGAGATTGAACACTATCACATCCAACATTATCCAGGTACCACATAGATGAAAATCTCTTTGACCCTAACTCTGAATGTAATAATATTGCTGTGCCCTGCAATAGTTATTTAGAAGGTACTGTAGTGGAGCGAAAACTACTAGCAGCATGCGAATGGCTGCATTCTGTGCCTCAGCAGCAGCTACTTGATTGGCTTGTAAACCATGATATCGTCTGGCTGCAATTGCAGTATACCAGCCAATCAAAAATTACAAAGTGTACCCACTTCTGTTCAATGTGGAACAGCATAACAGTGAGCTAAATCCATCTGAAATGCAGAGCGTTCTGCACAATCTGGAGCACATGGATTCTCAGTTGACAGCTTCGTACATAGTAATCAGGCTAGCCTACAACTAAAAGCTAGCCAGATGTAGCACAAGTCATTTTCTTACAATCCAAAGTAAAAGAAGAAACAGAAAGAATACCAATAAAACAAAGATGAAATAAACTGAAGTGCAAACCTAACTCTTAGTCTGTCTCCATGCAGAGACAAATTGTGATAAAACTTCCTTCACTAAAGGCTATTTAGCTCCAAGGTGACAATAAGATCATTCCAAAAGGACTGATAAACTAAATAACTATAAAGAAAAAAAATCAGAGAGCTGAAGTATATCACGTTCCTGTTCCAAAATAATGTTTTCTTTGTGCTGCAGCTTTACTACTTTAAAGGCTGCTTTTGCACATTTATCTAGACCAAATGACATTCTTATATCATCTGAAAAAGTTTTGACCACTTGCAGTTTTGCTTTCAGTTCCTCATCTGACAAACTATACAGTTGTAAATCTTCCATAGAAAGATGAGAAGTCCTTACACTGTTATCTGAGAGCCAAACTGTAGCAATGACCTAATCTGTTAAGAAGACATCTTAAGGGATTAAGGTCGACAAAAGAGCAGTGGCGACAGTCACCCTGGAATATCCCCCTTTGAATTTTTATCCCTAGAATAATAATTTGTCCTTTATCATGTCTTAACTGCCAAGTGGTCTGCCACTGTTTCATGGTCACTAATGTAAATGATCAGTGGAGGGTGTATCTTATACCTTTTTAACTACATTTTTATCCATAAATGTGGAATATTATCAAATTTTTTTTGTAGACTATACATGCCATACTTAAGATTCTTCTCCTTTATGCAGTTTGCCATTATGACTTTGTTTAACAAATGATCCATTGCTCCATATGATTTTCTTTTGTTACCCTTCTGTTCTACTGCCATGATTGAGTTTTCTTCTAAATGACTAAACTTTGTCGGCATCAACTCCACTGTACAGTTTATATGTCGTCAGAAGGCAAGTTATTGGTCTATAGTTTTTAGGATTGCTTGCAGGTTCACTCAAGTAGGAGAATTGTTTTTCCTGTTCCTAACCAGGTTGGTCTCTGTTCATGGTGTGCATACAAATAGGTCTTACTCATGACTAAATATTCATGTAAAGATGTTAATACTTTTAGCCACTGCATCTGAGCCTGGGGTTTTCCAATTAGGAGCTTTTCTTAACTTTGTTTCAATCTCTCTGGCTGTTACTTCATCCCACTTCATATCCTGAACATTTGGACTTCTTATTCTTTCTTTTACTTTCTCTATCCATTTAGCATCTTTGTTAAGTTCCCATGATCTTCATAGATATTTCTCCAAAATGCATCTATTTCTTTTTTTTGGTGGCGTTTCAGTTCCTTTTGCTTTGTTAACCAATTCTCTACAAAACTTTTTTGGGCCATGAATAAATTGCTTTTTTTTTTTTTAAAAAACACCTTTATTGAATTATCACTTGTGACACAGGGAAATTTACATTTATACAAAAGTAATCAAACTGTATTAACAAATTAACATTAACATTATACTTCACATACATTGCTATATATCATATAACCTAAGTGACAATACATAAATTATTCAATTCCTGCCCTCTTTTTTTTTTTTAAAGAAACATCTTTATTAAACCATCACGTATGACATAAGTAGTCATACATTTATATAAATGATTGACACAATCCTAGTTGCAACCATTTTGCATCACAAACCATACTGAGACACTCCCAGTTGCAAACATTGTACATCACTTATAATGTGCTCAATCATTTTCAGTCAAACATTACGTAGCTCATTTAAAGTCCTTCCTTCTTTTAAACCTCATTCCTCCCCTGTATATATTGTTCCCGCAATTCCCATTTTTTCCTACGTACTTTGCTCCTACCCTTTTTTAAAGATCTCAATTCCAGCTGTTTTATCTCTGTTACTATATTCACTACTTTTAATGTAGTTGGTTTAGATTTTGATTTCCATTTTCTAGTAACTGCTTTTTTGGCAGCCACCATAATTAGATACAGCAAGGTCTTACCAAGTCTGGGCAAGTCTGATTCTGTTTCATCGCTCAGAAAAATCATCTCCCTCATCACAACAATCCACCCACCCAGCATCCCTGACAGTAAATCCTGCAGGGAATCCTTAAAGCCCACCAACCCACTTTATTCCCAGAAAATATGTTCTAAAATACCTCTTTTTTCCCCATCACAACTCCAATATTTGCTGTCTACCTGAGGAAAAATTCTCTGGAGCCTGCTTGTACTTTTCCTTTATATATCTGCATATCTTCTAAGTTTTTCTGCCTGTGCTGACATTTCTGGTTTATTACTTGCGATAGTGCATGATCGATCCTGATCTGTTCTGATGCTGCGCATTGCCTTTATCAACTCTACCTCTCTGAGTATTTTTGTTGATCTGTTCCCTCTTCTGTACTCTTCTAACAGTGGCACTTCTTGTCCTAATTGCTTTATAGTTTTCTTTATTCGATACTTCCATGACGGCATTTGATTTCTCCCATTCCTTTCTCTTACTGCCCTGTGTTTTTGTGGCAAAACTATCCATTATTCATTTTGCTGCACACTAATATATCCTATTTACCTCTGTTATATTACAATGCATCTCTATGAACAGTCCTAATTACTGTGTTTGTTTTATCCAACTTCTAACTTTTTGGGTTTTACAGACTTTCTGTACTCTATTTCTTTCATCAATCTTAACATGTCTGTCCATCTCTATTAAATCAACCAAAACTTCTCTTTGATCATGTTCTTCTAAACTGAGGGCACATTCTTTGTTCTCCATTTCCTGCAGGCATTCTACAGAAAGTTCCAGATCACCTTCCTGTGCCACATTCTCTTCAGTTTTATTTTGCTGCTCTTTCATATGGGAAATCACTGGCCTATCAATCCACAACATTGCCTACATCAGAGTTGCCAGTTTCCTGTTCCTTCCCTTGCTGTGCAACTCCAGCTGAACATTTGTACTGGTTTCCCATGGAAGGCTCCAAAGTATCTTCATAGTGCAACTGATCAGATATTTCCCGCTCCACTGGTTTCTTCTTAATTTGGGGAACCAGTGCTCTATCCTGCTGTGATGTTGTCAGAGTTAGACTTTCTACACTAAATCTTTCACTTCACAGGTACTCCATAACCTCAGTTTCTATTTCTTTAACGTCTCCATTAGTAACCCTCTTTTTTACTTTTCCTCTCTGTTTTCTTCTTATTTTGTATTGTAAGATTTTCTATATCCAAATGCCTTTGCCTGTATTTTGCTTCAAATATCTTTTGGTGCTCCTCTTTGTATTGATTAGTTTTGCTTTCTCCCTTGCATAAATATGCAACATATTAAATCTCTTTCTTTCTCATGTCCATATTTCTTCTTCAGATGTCTCCTGCTCCTCCTGTTTCTCCTTACTTGGAGGACTCGTCCCATCATGCTGTGATATAACCTGTTAGAGACTTTCTACACTAAATCCTTTACTTCGTAGGTATTCCATAACTTCAACTTCTATTTTTTTTAACTTCCACTTTACTAATCTTCTCCTTTATGTTCCCTCGTTGGGATCTTATTTTTTGTGCTGTAAAATTTCTCTGGATGTCTTTGCCTGCATTTCTCTTAGAATATCTTTGAGGGCTGCTTTTTCGTACTGATTAATTTGGCTTTCTCTTTTGCGTAAATATTGCACCATATCAGATCTCATCTTTCTTTCCCATGTCCATATTTCTTATTTATACCTTTCAAAAATCTCTAGATTTTGTTCTTCTCATTTTCGCATTTCCTCGGTCACTTTTTCCAAATGGCCCAAGGTTTCTTCGTCTATATAATTTTTCATAAATCTGTGGTACTGATGAACACAAAATTTTATTTGAAGCTTCTGACAGTTTTTTTCATGCAAGTATTTTTCTTTCCTCTAATTTCTCTCAGTCTTTTTGTATATACACCTTCTTTCTGGAAATTCTGGGCTTCTTGCATAATAGTAACAATGCATAATTTCTTTCTTATCCTTAACTGTCCACACTATAGTCTTTATGGCTCTTTTTTGGCCTATCCGTTTTTGTGATTTTAGTGGATTAATACTTCCTTCAAAAACTGGGGGGGGGGGCCTAGCCCCATTGCAGGGATGTTTCAGTGTCTTGAGGATTCTACACTGTCAATTTTTCCAGTCCTGGCACCAGTGCACCTACCAAGACTGGGCACTTTGTTATCCTGGGTCTTGTGCACCCAGCTATCTTTTTTGTTTTTTAACCTTCTTCTGTCCACGATATATGCTATATAATATACAGTCTATATATCAGTGACATCTTGGTGAGGTTTTGTGAAAAACAGGGTTCATCTTGTGAAGGTACTCACCAAGACTTAAGGATGAATTCAGTTCCAGCAATACTATTCTCCTTTGCTTGCTGATTTCTCTCTCTATTCGGACCCTGAGAAGGGATCCTGGTGATGTTTGTGACACCAAACAGAACATCTCTTCCATTTAGCCATACAAGATTTTCTAGTAGTGTGTTTCCTGGCATCCTGCAAAACCCTAAGCACATCCACAGAAAAGTAGTGTCTAAAATGGATCAAAACCTGATCACGCAAAGTGCCAAATGAAGAGTGGACAAGTGAGAGTGAATGAGAGATATCTTGTCTTGTATGAGAAGTTCCATTAAGTGAGATAATGGCTGCCCCTTGCCAGGTGGAAGAGAAGGGGGAACCAGTGTTGTCTGGGCCAAAAGGGAATCACCAGAAAGATTCTGGAGGAGTCCTTCCTGATCTTGTGCATGACTCTGGGAAGCACAGGAAGAGGAGGAGGGTAAACATATAGAAACATTCCTTTCCAAGAAAAGAACATGGTGTCCACCTTTCAAGTCAAAGGACCTGGGACTCTGGAACAGAAATGAGGAAGTTGCCTGTTCAGAGGGAGGCAAAAAGATCCACTTGAAGAATACCTCACTAATGTACATCTCCATAAACACCTCTCCATGAAGCATGCATTTGTGAGGTTTTGTCCTGGACCTGTTCAGGGAGTCTACCACAATGTATGGTTTTGAAAAGATGAAGACTCCATGAAGGGTTACCTGATGGTGTACAGCCAAGTTCCAGGCCTGAAGAGCTAGCCTGTAAAGAAGATAAGACCTTGTGCCCGTTTGTTGATGTTCCACATGACTAAGAAGTTGTCTGCAAAGACAGTTAAAGGGCCTGGAGACCAAAAAGAATGGAAGGCCTGAAGAGCAAGAAACTACAGTTGTTTACACTTACCATAAATGTAGATGTTCGAGTGTATTCACTGTTGCAGTCATTACATTCGGGTAATCTGCTGGCAGGTCGCCCTCAGTTAGCCTGAATAACAAAGTCTTGGATCCTGCATCGGTTGCTGTCTCTTCTTCCATGACGTCAGGTTTGTCAGGGGTATAAAACATGCAGCTGATGTCGTTTTAATCAGTTTTTCTTGCCCCAGATGTCAGGTACCCTCCCAAATGGGGAGCAAAAATTATATATATATATATATATATATATATATATATATATATATATATATATATATATACACACACACACAAGGAAAGAAGAGGTATAATGAGAGAGACAAAAGGGGAAAAGGGGGCCGGCAGGTGGATAACCCAGACTGCAACAGTGAATACACTCGAAACATCTACATTTATGGTAAGTGTACACAACTGTACTATGTTCTTCGTGTTTCACTGTTGCAGGCATTACATTTGGGTAGAATCCCAAAGCTATGGATGGTAGGAAGGAATTATACAGCATTAAGAGCAGCTATAAGGCCCTGCAGGACAGCAGTGGCAAAGCCTGCCCTGGATTTAGAAAAGAGAGGTAAATGGTAATGTTTGGTGAACATATGAACTGAGCTCCAAGCAGCAGCTTCTAGAATGTCTCTGGTAGGAACCCCTCTGAGAAAAGCTGCAGAAGTAGATGCAGCCCTGGTGGAATGGGATTTACCATGGTGCATGTAGCAGAAACAAATGCAATGGCTTATCCATTTTGAAATATTCTGCTTTGAAATAGCCTTCCCCTCTGCCCCTGCAGCAAATGCCACCAGTAGTTGCTCAGACTTTCTTTGAGATTTTGTCCTGTTTAAGTAGAATCTTAGTTGTCTGTGTGCATCCAATGAGTGCAGAATCCGCTCTCCCTTGTTCTGCGGATTTGGGAAAAAAGTTGGCAGATGAATGGTCTGGATAAGAGGCACACTGGATACCACCTTAGGCATAAAGGATGGATTGGTCCTGAGAGCCACCCTGTCCAGATAAAACATAATGAAAGGCGCTGCTGCTATGAGAGCCTGTAGTTCTGAAATCCTTCTAGCTGAAGTGACTGCTAAAAGAAAGGTTGTCTTCCAAGAAAGAAATTTTATGTCTACAGTAGCAGCTGGTTCAAAAGGAGGTAGGGTGAGGTTTTCCAGCACAAAATTGAGGTCCCATGCAGGAGTTGGTGCTCTCCTAGGAGGTGTCAAAATGTTGGCCCCTCTGAGGAACTGCTTTAGCAGGGGATTAGAAAAGAGAGGAGGCTCTGTGTTGTAATGAGCCGAGATGGCAAAGGCATGGATTTTTATAGAAGAAAAAGATAGGCCCTTGTGAAGCATCTCAGTTAAATATTGCAGAATCTGAGGAATATTGGGCATTGCTGTGTTTATTCCTTGTGCTTAGTTCCAAGCACAAAATATTTTCCATTTATCAGCATAAGATTTTCTAGAACTTGGCTTTCTAGCCTCCAAAATGACATCCATCACAGGTTTACTGAGAGATGTAACTGGTGAAATTAGTCGATTATCCATGCTGCAAGATTCAGAGTTTGGAACTGAGTGTGCAGAATTAGATAGCTCTGTTGAGACAATAGATGAAGTGTCTGAGGCAGGTACCACGGAGGAAGGCGCAACATATTCCGTAGAAACGGGTACCAGTGTTGGCGAGGCCAGTATGGAGCAATCAAAATCATTTTTGGTTTTTCCTCTCTGACTTTTAGCAAAACCTTGGAGATCAGAGGCAGAGGGGAAAAGGCACAGACTGATAGGTTTTTCCAGCTGAAGGATAGTGCATCCACTTTCCAAGCTTTTTTGTGATGAATTTTTGTGCAGAATTTGTCTTAACTAATAGTTTTGGGGAGAGGCAAAAAGGTCTATGTCTGGGCTCCCCCATTTTAGTGTCAACATGCTGAAGATTTGTGGATCCAGTTTCCATTCGTATGGGTCCATAAGATTTCTCCTTAGTTCGTCTGCCAGAGTATTTTGCTTTCCTGGCAGGAATTGAGCTTGTAGATGTATTTGGTAAGTCAAGGCTGTGTTCCACAAGGCCATGGCTAGTCTGCAAAGAGGGTAGGAGTGGGTACCCCCATGCTTGTTTATGTACCACATAACTGTGGTGTTGTCCGTCTTTATCAGTAGTTGACCTAGATGAAGGAAGTCCTTGAAGGCTGTCGGAGCATTCTGTACAGCAAGCATTTCTTTCTGGTTGATATGCAGGTGTGTTTGATTTGGGCTCCATTCGCCCTGAATGCATCTCCCTGCCAGACGGCCCCCCCCCCAAGCATAGTCTGATGCATCCTGTAGTCAGGGTTTGGGTGACAGGGAGTAGAATGAATGACAGTCCCTTGTTTTGGTGACAGGCCTCTGCCCACCATAGGAACTCTTGTTGCAGGAAGGAATGAGAGGAATCATTGTTTTCAGGCTGTGACAATGTTGACTCCATAAGCTTTTTAGGTGCCACTGAAGTTTCCTCAAATGCAGTCTTGCATATGGAATTAGTAGAATGCAGGAAGCCATGAAACCCAAAGCCTGCAGAATTTGTCTTGCAGATAGCTGGGTTTCTGTGGCCACTTGTTTGAAGTATGTTATCAATTGAATTTTTTTGTCTGCCGTGAGGTAAGCCATCTGGGCAGTTGTATTCAAGCTTGCACCCAGGAATGTAATTATTTGAGAGGGTACCAGTTGTGATTTCTATTTGTTTATGGTGTACCCTAGCCATGTTAGAAGCCTTTTTACAAACGCCAGATGTTGTAGAACAGTGTCCTTGTTTTCTGCCTGAATTAGACAATCGTCCAGATAAGAATAAATTTGAATGTTTCTTTGTCTGCAAAATGCAATCACTGGTGCCAGGCACTTTGTGAAGACCCTGGCCGCAGTAGATAAGCCAAAGGGCAGTGCCGAGAACTGGTAATGCAAACAGCCTGCTTTGAAGCAGAGGTATCTTCTGCAAGATTCCCTGATTGGGATATGCAGGTAAGCCTCTATTAAGTCTAGAGTTACCAACAAGGCATCCTTGTCTAGCATAGGCAGTAACTGTTGTAGAGTCAGCATCTTAAATTTTGGAATGTCCAGGAAGGTATTTAGAATGGATAAGTCCAGAATTGGACGCCATGATTTGTCTTTTCTGGGTAACAGGAAAAATCTTGAATAAAAACCTTGTCCTTTTTCCTTTTCTGGTACTGGTTGAATAGCCCCCATATCCATGGGGGACATGACTTATTTCTGGGCCTCTGCCCACTGATTTGGAGGCAGATCTAGCCATCCGTTTGGAACTGGCAATGTATGGAAATTAAATCTGTATCCCCGGGATACTATATTTAAGACCCACTTGTCCTGGGTAATTAGATGCCAATTTTGAGCATGAAGTGCTAGTTTCCCCCCCAAAGGGGCTGCTAAAAGATAAGTGCTTGGAAATGACAGAGGAAAGTCATTGAGACTGTTTACCGTAGGGGGGTACTTTACTACTTCCAGATTTGGAGGTGGAGGCACCCCATTGTTTTGTTCTGTAAGTTCCTTGTGACTGAAACCTGGAGCCGTTGGAGTGTCTGGGTTTGACCTGAGCGGCTCTGTTGGGTACTGGAAAGGACCAGTTTTTAGTAGGCCAGTGCCTACTGAACCTGGGTGGCTGCACTTGCAAGAAATATTTTACAGTTTGCATAGATTTAGCTTTGTCTTCCATCTTTTTCAAAACTTCTTTTGCCTTATTACCAAACAGACTGTCCTGTTGTAAAGGAGCATCCAACAATTTAGCTTTAACATGATCAGGCAGATTTTGCTCCTTGAGCCAAGCATGCCTTCTTATCACAAATCCAGTAACGGCGGCCCTGCAAGAGGCCTCCAAGGAATCAAAACCACATTGCAAAGTATGCTTTCCAACTTGTTCAGCTGAATGCAATAAATCTTGTAACTCTATTTTCCACACAATCAGAAATTACATCATTTTCTGTTTAAGTAAACCCATGACATGCTGTTGATATTTAAGCATATGAAATTAACAGTTTAAAGCCCTGATTGCCAGGGTTGCAGACGTATAAACCTTCTTACCTCATCTATCCAGCGCCCTGGAGTCTCTATCAGAAGGGGTAGTATTTTTAGCAGTAGAAGTCTTAACACCCTTGGGACCCTGTGAAATTGTTTCAGGGTCAGTAGGATTTTTGAAAAGAAACTTGGGGGAGACAGGAACCCTGTAATATCAGTCTGGCTTACTAGGAGCCAGAGGCAGAGAATCAGGAGCCATGCTGGATTCTGAGAAAACATCATCAACAATGTTGTAAACAGGAGGAATAGCCAAAGGCCTATGCAGAGGAAGAAGAAGAAAATCCCTAAGCCTTTTCTGGATTCTGAAAAAGCCTGACTCTCCCAATGAAAATGTTCCCTTAAGGTATGCAAAGTTTCTCCAAATGAAAAATCCTCAGGAGGAGAAGCAGAAGGGATGGATTCTTCTGCATCAGAATCCTCATAAGGGGGAACAGAAAATTCCTGATCAGAAGAGGAATCAGAAGAAATGGAAACCTGATCTGAAGATTCATAATCAGTGCCTTGCCTAAAGCCTCTTAGCAGGAGGGGGTTGGGAACCCCTGATCAAGGTAATTAAATCCTTATCCATTTTGATCATTTGTTTTTAGGCATAGGGGCTTGAACACGTGGCTCATGCGTCGGTTTTTTAGACACAGAAGTTGGTTTTGGCCTTGTTTTTGATGATGGTGTCGGTTTAATATACAAATCTTTAGGCCTATAAACACCCTCAGAAGCCGGTGCCTGCTCAGCGGCTCTGGACCCATCCAGGGGAGAGAGATCCGCGGGTTCAATACTTGAAGAATCTCGCGGCATACCGGACTCCAAATGGGTCTCGGTAGATGCCTGCAAATCAAAAGTAGTGGGCATCATGGGCTGCAAAAGCGCCTCACTGAGTACCGGCGACTGGCTTAGGAGAAGCTTCGTCATCGGTTTTGGACCTCGACGGTCTCTGTCCTTTTCTTTGCGTTTTTTGTGAATTCCGGTAGTCGGATTGATAACCAGCGACATTTCAGGATAGTTAAATCTTGAGCCAAAGTATTCAGAAGCAAAAATATACCGACGCTTAATACTGCGTTGGTTAAATTTAGCACAAAACCGACAGCAAGGCACATTGTGGTCAGGGCCTAGGCAAGGAATACAATACAAATGAAAATCCTTATGAGGTATTTGCTTCCCACAAGGAATACAATTACTAACTTTTACTGACATCGGTAAGGAGCAAGAAAAAGTTTCCTCAATGGGGTACTTAGCTTTAGTTTGAAGACTTCGGTTCTGAAACTGAAATGAAAACTTCAGGAGTCTGCTGACAGGCACTTGCAAACTGCTTCTGCTTTGAGCAACGCGCGGCAAGAAAGACTGAATAAAATGGCGTCGGCTGCATGTTTTATATCCCTGATGACCTGACGTCACTGAGGAGGAGACAGCAACCGACACAGGACCCAAGACTTTGTTATTCAGGCCGACTGAGGGCAACCTGCCAGCAGATTACCCAAATGTAATGACTGCAACAGTGAAACAAGAAGAACATCGAGCACACATCTCTTTTATGGTGATGTGGTCGGACCTCTGATGAAGGGAGTCATGGACCTTGAAGCATCATATTGTTGGAAGAGGCTCCACACCCCATACTGGAAGCATCTGTGAACAGTTCTTGAGTAGGGATAGGAGTCTGAAAATGCAGGACTGGATTGAGGAAAATCTGCAGAATCCATTAATGAATCTCGAGTCTGAGACAAGGTAGTAAAGGAACTGGAAACACCAGAGGATGGCAATGCTGGAGCCAAACTGTCTTTGAGTACCAATGAAGCTTCCACATATGAAGATGGGCAAAGGGAAGCATAGGAATGATAAATGTCATGAACCCCAAGGCTTTCAGAAATTCTCTTGCAGGAATGAGAGAAAAGGGAACTAGAGACTGAAGTAGGCCGTCAGACTCAGACCCTTGGCAGAAGGAAGAGAAAACATTGAAATGGCTTGGATTCTGCAACCCACAAAAATGTGGTCCAGTAGGAGTCAGAATTGGCTTCCTGAGACTGATGGTGAATCCCAGACTGTGCAAAACTAGCACAGTGAAGTGCAGATCCTGCACAAGCCTCCTGGATTGACAGGAAGTCTGAAGAAGCAGGCCATACAGACATGAGAATATCTGGATTCCCCAAAACCTGTAAAAGGGTATGACAGGAGCCAGACATTTGATGAACACCCCTGGGGCAAAAGAAAGAACAAAGGGCAAAGCAGAGAACTGAAAATAAGAGAAGAAACAAAAAAATGTACAAAACAACTTCCTGAAGAGTGGGTGACTGAGAATATGAAGATAGGCATGGCATCCTTTAAGTCTAGAGAGTGCAGAAAGGCCTATGGAAGTAAGACAGTCTGGAGGGAAATCATCAGGAAAGAAGGAATTTTTAGAAAAAGTGTTGAAAAAGGAGAGGTCTAGGACAGGTCTCCATGACCCCTCTTTTCTGGGAACCAGAAACATTCTGGAGTAAAACTGTGTTCCTCTTTGGGATTTTGGAATGGGTTGGATGGTGTCCTGATCCAACAAATCCTACAGAATCAAAGAAAAATGAGGAAAGTTGGTCTGGAGGAGGTTGAGGAAGACTTCAGAAGAAGGGAAGGAATTTCCATATCATAAAATAACCGTCATGGATAATGGAAAGAACCCAAGAGTCGAGTCTGAAGCAATCTGTTGCCAGACAGGGAGAAAGAAAGAAAGCCTGTGAAACAGGGGAACCTGGCCAAGGGGAGTGAGAGAAAATGGCAGATTTGTGCTGAAAAGAGGGCTTTTAAGCTTCAGAAGTATGTGCGGGTTTATCAGGGAACATAAACTTTGGAACCCTTTTCCCTTTATAAGGCTGATAAAGTAGCCTACAAACAAAGGCAGACTTAGGACAGTTTCCTCAAATTTGAGAATGACAGACACAAAAATTAAGATCCTGCATAACTTTACCTTTGTCTTGTAGTTTTAAACGGGTCAACAGCAATTGTACTGCAGAGATTTTAGTTGCTCAAAGGAGACTCTAGGAACTTGGCCTTAACATCATCAGGTAAGGTCTGGAGGCAAAGCTCAGAGTACCTCCTCATAACTGAAACTGAAGCAGCAGCTCTAGAACATGCAACAGCTGCATCATAAGCCTCCCCCCCCCCTTCAAGTGATCACATTGGTTTGATAATTAATGGCCCTGAAGGCCAGAGAAGCATATAAACCTTTTCCCCCAGTCTCTCCATACTCTGACCATCTTTATCAGCAAGGAAACGTTTGGAAGAGGATAAAAAATTAGATGGCTTGTTAGCAGAAACAGAGACCATATCTGGGTCTGAAGGAGGACAAATATTAAGGTACTTAAAGGCCTCAGGGGCACCTTATAAACACAGTCAGGCTACCGAGGAGCATGAGGTTGGAAATCTGGAGCCAAAAAAGCAGCTGCAAATGAGTCCAAAGCATCCAAAACAGGAGGAACAGCAGAAGGCTTAGGAGATTCCATTTGTAACAGCTCATAATGCCTTTTATGAATGTCAAAGACCTGGGAGCAATCCCAGTTAAATGGTCCATCATCCGAGCCACAGTGTCCCCAAAGGATAACTCCTCAAAGGGAGCATCATGACCCATGGATTCCCCTTCCTTTGACTCTCAGTCTAAGGATGAAGTAATATGCGAGGTCAAAGATTTAGCAATCCATCTCCGCATCTGAAGAATCAGATTCCCTACTCCTTTTGGCTAGGGTGGAAGACTAAGGAAAGCAGGAACAGATAACCCCCTAAGGGGGCTTAAAGGCCATCAAGGCATTGAACAAACCCTGGGTAAAGTCCTGCCATTCTCTCTCAGAATCATCAGCAATGGGAGGAACATGTTTAGTCCTCTGCTTCTTGAAAGAGACATCAGTTTTGACCAACCTAGGGGGCTCGGTACCATACCTAGATCTAATAAGGGTACTAGAAACCTTTTCTCTAACTAGAATCTAGGGAAGTCCCCCCCCCCCCCAAAAAAAAACCCTTGGAAATGATCAGCCATGGGACTCCCTTAATGTCCATAGCGGACGTTTGCATAGGGTCTGCGGACATGTAAAAAGCTGGTTTCCAAGACAGCCTCTGACAGGGTCGAGGCAGAGGAAACTGATGTCAGCATGTGACAGTCTGCGGGGTCTTCATCCACCTCGAAAGAAATGTTCAGTGGAGACTGAACAGCAAACAGAGTCTTCTTTTCAAGAGTAGATATATCTAGAGGTGTGCAGATTTGGCCATGGTACCCTGGATCAAAAATTTGTAACGCTGTTTCTCAAGGTAAATGGACAAAGACAACGGATGGCTGTAAAGAGTTTTTGAAACAAACGCCTGACAAATGGTAAACTTAGTATGACCTAAGCAGAATAAATACTTCTTGTGATGACCCTTATGAGGGACCAGCTTCCAATACTGACATTTTCCCTTTCCTGGATGATATGAACCCTAAGTACATAAAGAGAAGAAAAGAAAGAAGGAAACCCAATGGGGCACTTATCTGTAAATGGCTCGGTAGAAACCAGTTCAGTGAAGGGTGTTCAGACCGACATTTAACTGTAGTGATCATACTGGTGGCAAAGAAGTTCTGAGTATTGAGCATGCATACATCACCTTTATGCTTTACACCTGTGCAAGGAGCATATGTCTAACATACAATGTTGGGAGGATGTAAAGGCTTTGGCATTCTAGTCGGATGTCGGCTATCCTTGGCAGGAGATCCCATATGTGATGAATACTGCAACAGAGATTAAGGAAGGACATCTACTTGGATAATAAGACTGCAAATAGGGGGGAAATTATTAAAAAAAACTAAATAATCGTGTATCCACAGTATCAGACAGCTGTATATGTAGACCAGTGCTTTTGCCTTCTCAATCACTTCTTTTCACCACAAAACTCTTGCCGACCATCAGGGTAATCACAACAAATCAGACCCCTTCTACTTAGCGTCTGAGAGCCGAAAGCTTTAACAGTCATTGTTACTCAGAAAGACATCTATGTTTTTTCTTAGTTTATTCCTGTCAGCCTCCTGTCTATGCCTGTAGTATCAAAACAGTGGCATGCAATGAGTCTTGTAATTGGTGTTCATGCTCCTGCATGCAATGTAATCATGACCCAGACCCCTTGTAAATAGCACCTCCATGTAATCCCCAGACATACACTTCTTGACCCCCCCCCCCGATTACAGGCAAGTGAGATCAAGTCTTCTCATTCCCTTCTTCTCCCATGTCAGCTACCTGCGTCACAGTCACAGCTTTACTGCACTGCACAAAGCTGCTTCTTTTTCAATAATCTATATTCTGACTTACCTACAGAAAACGTAACCCCTTAACCCTCATGCTTACAAGTTACTGCTACTGAGATGAAGAAAACTGCTTAGCAATATACAAATCTCTCCAAACTGAATGATAACATTTGTCACTAGCAACTTTTCAGTAAACTAACAATGCTGAAAATCAATATGTGGTATTCGGAAGCAATCAAAGGCAATCTAAAAATAAACCTCTCATCACCAAACACTTAGCAAGCAACACAGTTTAACAGCTACAAATATCAAGAATGATGTCCTCCTTTATCTCTGTTGCAGTATTCTACATAGAATGTCCCTCCCAGTGCAAACAGATGCTCCATCAGTATGCAAAAGCCTAAGAGAGATCTTGTACGCACCATACGTCATATTTATGTTCCCTGCATGGAACATAGGGCATAAAAGTGAAGTATGGACGCAACTACCTAGAACTTCTTTGCCACCATTTCAGATGCCATTTTTGGCAGTTGGTTTGAATGCCTTGTTGTTGTACTGAATATTTAGCAACACCAGATAAGTGCCCCATTAGGGTTGTCTTTTTTTTTTTTTACTTTTCTTGGTTTTGTATTTTATTTTACTACCTAGAGTTCATGTCATCCAAGAAGGGAAAATGTCAGTGTGGGAGGCAGATACCCCCATATGGATCATCACAAATATTTTTTTTTTGTTTGGATACTTCCACGACTATACCTCTTGTAATATCTGTAAAACGTCTGTGCCTAAGGGACTCAGAAGCTATTTGCCTTCTCTGGCCATTTATCTTGAAAACCAGTGGCTTAAACAGTTATCCCAGGATACCATGGCAGAATCCTTTAACCCCAAGATACTCCCACTAGGTAAAAAGAAGGGCAAGTCTCGGCAGGATTGTTTACTTGTCCAGCCTCCACTGGACATCCCTCTAGAAGCAGGTAACAGCTCTGTTGGTCATCCTGTGTCTACATCGGATTCCTCTC
Source organism: Protopterus annectens (assembly GCF_019279795.1). Classification (NCBI taxonomy): domain Eukaryota; kingdom Metazoa; phylum Chordata; order Ceratodontiformes; family Protopteridae; genus Protopterus; species Protopterus annectens. The sequence continues at coordinate 622,184,860 of NC_056734.1, forward strand.
CACATCCCCGCCTGAGGTCGACAAGGATTCTTTCTGCACATCCTCTGAGGCTTTGCAGGTGTCTGCTCCACACGTTGTGGGGGAAACTCTGTTGGTTATCTTGAAGGGTTCTGGTGGGATTCTGCAGAAATTGTTCAGGGAGGAAATGATGAGTTATCTTACTGAATCTTGTCAAGGGTCAGCACCTCCGGTATTTGTTAGGGCATATGCCCCCTTCTAAAAAAAGACAAAAACTGAAATATGTTTTCGTCTGCCCTATGGATCCTCAAAGGAAATGGCAAAGTTTACTAAGGGCTTGTTTTCTACCTTAATGACCCTAAAGCCTCCTCGAGGGGTTTCGGTAACCACTCCTCCTCGGACTTCTACCCCTTTTAAATGGCTTAGAGAACCAGACTCCTTGGATGACTATTCAGTGTCTGGTGAGGGGTCTTTGCCCTATTCTTCACAGATGCCTTTACCTTTAACTTATGGTTCTGATGAAGAGGAACATGTTAGCCCAGAGTCTCCTTTTGAGGAATTGTCCTTTGGGGACACAATTGCTAGGATGATGGAATTAAGTGGGATTCTTCTCAAGTGTCTGATATTCACAGAAGATACTATAAAAGTTGCTTCAGGTGGATACTACTAAACCATTAGCAGTTCCTCCTGTGTTGGCTTGCTTTGTCAAATACTTTCATTGCTGCTTCTTCCAAGTGTACTGGTTCTCACGTCTCCTGCTACTAAGAAACTTGCTAGGTTCTATACAGTTTCTGAGGATTGTCAATTTTTACTTAAATGTACTTCTGCTGATCCAGCTTTCGTGTCAGTCTCTTCTAACAAACCTTCTAAATGTTTGCCTTCTGATAAAGATAGTAGGGTAATGGAGAGGAGGGGCAAGAAAGTTTACACTGCTTCTATGTTGGCCTTTAAGTCTATTAATTATTAGACCCACATAACCAGGTATGCTCTTGTCTTTGGTTGTTCAGCTTGTCAGGTTATCGCTGACCTGTGCGATTCCTATTTCTTTATTCATTTATTTACAGTTGTTGACCGGGAGTGTCCAACTGGACGTAGGTCCATTTTCAACGGAGGACCTGGGAGAAAAGCTCCACAGTTAAAATATACAGACAGTAGTTGCATTGGATTTACATAGCGATTAACAATTTGACTAACATAGCAATTAATTACAAACATAGTTACAGATGAAGAGCATAGTACATCAGTAGACAACTAGAATCTTTATCTGCGAAGTACATAACAGACATTAACAATTGTTACAAGAAGTAGTTCCTGCTGTATAATAAGTAGTAGGCTTATGAGCGAGCATCCGAGCTTGCTATAATCAAGGTAGTTAGTGGGGTGGAAAGAAAGGTAGTGGTTGGATGGGGTGGGTGATACTAGAGTGGGAATTGCAAGGGCATAACCAGCATGTTTTTAGGTGCGCTTTTAGTAAAGTTTTGAAGTGGGTGCATGATGGTACACAGATAATTGTGGGTTGGAGGGAGTTCAATAATTTGGCTATGGTGCAAGGGAATAGTGCTTCACCGGCAGAGTTATTGGCTTTAGTGATCTGCAAGTGATTTTTGTTGCTGGATCTTGGTGGTCTGGTGGAGCGATAGGGTTGGAGTAGATTCTGGAGGGATGGGACATTTAGTGGATGGTTTACTAGTTTGTGGGCGAGTGTGAGTTGATACCATTGAAGGCATTGAGGGAGTTCAAGCCAGCCCAGTTCAGCAAGAGAGAGTGAGTGGTGACTACGGTAGAATGCCCCTGTGGCGAATTTGGTGATTTTGTTGTAGCAGGTCTCTGGCTTGTTTAGATTGCATTGCCTTAGGTTGGTATATATTGGATAGGCATAAAGTAGGGTGGAGATAAGGTGGGAATTTGCTACTGAAATCTTTGCTGCTTTGGTGAGAAGTTGTTTATTTCTGTATAACGCTCCTAGTTTTTTGTGGACTTTTTTTATGGTCATGGATATGTGAATGTCAAAGTTTGGTTTATTGTCTATTTCCACTCCTAGCAATTTGGTGTGTTCTGTTGGGTGTATAGTGGTGTTGTCTTTTGCTGTGATGTTAAAGTGAGAGTTGTTTTGAGTATGGTGGGTTGGAAGATGAGTAGTTTAGTTTTGTTTGGGATGCGTATTAATTGGGCATTGGACAACCACGTTTCAACAGAGGAAAAGGCTTCCTGTGTGACTTTTTGCAGTTTGGGTAGGGACTGACCTGAGCAGATGATGGTTGAGTTATCTGCATATTGTATGAGTATGCCATGTTTGGTGGCAGAGGTTAGATTATTGGTGAAAACAGAGAAGAGTAGGGGTCCAAGGATGGATCCTTGGGGAACCCCTATAGAGACAGGTAGTTGGGGATTCTGAAGCCAGATTCTCTGCCTTATAATTTTAGGTTCTGCTTCTCAAGTGGTTCTTCACTCTATTAAGTATAGCTATGATACAACAGACTCTCTTCTAGGTCTGCAGCTTTTGGGTCCATCATGAGGTATTATTCCTGGCTTTGTCTCCAGTCTCTACCTGAGGACATTAACACCAAGTTGTTGGATGCTCCTTTGGATAATACTCATATTTTTGGGACTGCTGCTGCTCAATGTTTTAAGTCTCTTCTAGAGAAAGGCAAGCCTTGCAAGACCTGAGACATATTTTTGTATCTCCTATCCCTAAAGTTCCAGGGAATTATCCATCTAGGTCTGCTTTTGTTCACTGGCAACCCCACCAGGCTTCTAAGGACAGGAAGAATGGGATGTGGGCCCCCTCCTCTCTGCTAAGACTTCTGTGGCCCAGAAGCCATTTATCTGATAAGCTTGCTTCTCTTTGATAATTCAACCCCACCTTCTTTTAGACCAGCTTATTTGTCTCTTCGGCTCTCTGTCTTCCAAACTGGCATCTCATCACTTCAGACACTCGGGTTATTTCTATCATCCGTCAGGGTTACTTCATGGTATGGAAATTTCTCCCTCCTTTTTCAGGGATTCCTCAACCTCCTCTACAGCAACTTTCTTTTCCCAGGGGTTCTACGGTCTCTGCTGAACCAAGAAACCAATCAACTTGCCCCCCCCCCCCTTCCCAAGTGGGAAAGGGTTTTTATTCCAGGATGTTCCTGGTTCCTTGAAAGGAAAGCACTTGTAAATCTATTTTGGATCTCTCCCAGTTCAATACCTTTCTTGAGACCCCATCTCTTTGGATGCTTACTCTTCAAACTCTGTTTCCTCTTTTATTACCTCAGGCCTTCTTAGTGTCTTTGATCTGAAAGATGCTTACCTTCATATCCCTATTCACCCTCTTTTCAGGAAGTTTTTACATTTCTCTCTGTCCTCCTCTCATTTTCACTTCTTTGCCCTCTGGCCTCTCTACTGCCGCAACAGTATTCACAAAATGCCTAGCTCCCATGATTGCCTTCTGGAGGCTCCAAGGCATTCAGATTTTTCCTTATCTAGATGACCTGTTGCTTTAGGAGCCATCTCCCAGTCTATTATTACAGGATCTGCAGTTCACTATCTATCTCCTTCAAACTCTGGGGTTTACTATCAACTTCCAAAAGTCCATTCTGATTCCCTGTCAGGATCATTTGCATCTAGGATTCAGGATTCAGACGGTGCCAATGTTGGCCTCTTTCTGCCTCCAAAGGTATTGTCGCTGACAGCCTTCTTTCAGTCTCTTCTTCCTCCTCTGAATGCCATGACAGCCAGAGAGTTTCTTCAGGCCCTGGGATTCATGGCCTCTTCTAGTCCAATGTTTCCTCTTGCCAGACTGCATATGTGGAAGCTTCAATGGTACATAGAGCCAAGTTTGGCTACCGCACCGTCACCTTCTGAATTTCAGTGCATCTATCCTTCCTTGTTTTAAGAAGGAATTTGAGTGGTGGATTCAACTACTCATTCCCAACCCAGGCTGGCTCTTTCAGCCTCCAGTCCCTTCTCAAGAGCTGTTCACCGATGCCTCAGACATGAGGTAGGGAGCTTCTCTTGGTCGCCTGAATGATCAGGGTGTTTGGTCTCCCCATCAAAAGTCAAACCATATCAACAAAAAAGTGATGAGAGAGTCTGACCCTTCAGGCTTTTTCACCCTATGTTCTCTCCTTGCCCCTTGAAGGTATACATAGACACAACACTAATGTGGTATGTCAACAAGCAGGGGGTCACAAAATCCTACCTCATCTGCAGGATGGCACTTCAGACTTGGGAAGTGGCTGTTAGTTTGGGAAGTGGCTGTTAGTTATCAGCTATCAACAGTATACATTACTTCAGAGCACAACCTAGTGGCAGACTCTCTAAGCAAGTCCAAAACACAGGCTAATGAATGGATGCTTCACAGAGATGTGTTCCTGGACATTGTCCATCAGTGGAGTATTCCACAGGTAGATCCTTTTTGCCTCCCCTCTGAACAGGAAGCTTCCTCTCATCTGTTCCAGAGTGCCATGCCATCTGGCATGGAAGATGGATGCCCTTTCCTCTTCTTGGAAGGGGATGCGGCTTTATGCTTTCCCTCCTCTTCCTCTAGTTCCAAGAGTCCTACAGAAGATTCATCTGGACTTGCCAAAAATGTTGCCAGTGACTCCCTTTTGGCCAAGACAGCACTTGTTCCCCTCTCTAAATGCATCTGGCAATCATCACAAGTTAACTCACCGGTTGGATTTCCTCACACAGGACAAGGGGTCTGTCATCCATCCCCACATGTCCACTCTGCAACTGACATTGTGAGTGATAAGAGTTTTGATCCCTTTCAAGATACCTCTTTTCTGTAGAGGTGCTTAGGGTTTTACAGGGGGTAAAGAAACACTCAACCAAAAAATTGTCCAAATGGAAAAGATTTTCAGTCTGGTGCCATACTCATAATCAGGACCCTTTTTCAGTGGGGGTCCCTCTTGTCCTCTCATGTGAGTGAGTTGGTCCCTCTGGTCCTCTTGTGTGTGTGAATTGCTCCATTCTGGCTTGGCCTATTCTAATGTGGAGGCCCACTTGTTAGCCATTTCTGCTCGTCTGCCCTTGACTCTTCCTCTGACTTCTCATTTTGAGGTCAATTTCTTAAAGGTGTTCTACATATTAGGCCCCTGAAGAAACCTGTTCCTCCTCCTTGGGACCTTCATTTTGTTTAGGAAAAATTGACTTAGGCTCCTTTTAAGTTTACAGATTCTTCTTCTTTCCAGGCCAATCCTCCTTTTTTGTTTTTTTTTTCACAGGGATAAGGCGTCCCTTTGTACTAATTCTTTTATGCCCAAGGTAGTAAATGAGTTGTCCTTGAATCAGTTGGTACAACTCCCTTCCTTTTTCCCTTCTCCTCAGCTGCTAGAGAGAGGGCCCTGTACACCCTGGATTTGCACAGACAGCTTAGGTACTATTTGGATAAAACTAGGACTATTCATAAGTCTGATCAGCTTTTTGTTGCCTTTCATCCCAGGTCTTGTAGTTTGGCTGTTTTTAATCAAACCATCTCCTCCTGGATATCCAAGACCATTTCTTTTTGTTATACTTTTCATAGCAAATCTCAGTATATTTCTGTTAAGAGCTCATTCCACTAGGGCTGTTGCCTCCTCTGGTGCCTTCTTCAAGGGGTTGGACACTACTGCCGTCCTTAAAGCTACTACTTGGTCTTCAGTGCATACCTTTACTAAGCATTATAAGCTGGATATAGTTTCTAGGGCCGGAGCAGGTTTTGCTGAAACCATTTAATTTAGACTTGTTGAGAGCTTTTCTCAGCCTTCAACCTCCCATTCTGTTTCTTGAGCTTTTTTACTCTCCCTTTTATGTAGAATACTGTGACAGTGATATAGAAGGACATGGCACAGTTGTGTAAAACCTTAGCATAACAATAGATGTCCTTCTCTTCAGTGCTGCAGTACTTGCTTCCTTCCTCCAACCCCATCTTGTTTGTTCTGCATATTTTCCTTCTGGATGTACATGGACTCCTTTGTCCTATGCCGACTGTTCTCTTCTGGGGCAATTCAGTCCTAGGTAATCGCATCTGTATGTCTCTTTTATGCCCCATGTTCTGTGGGGGAACATACCTCTCAACCTGGAAACATCAAAAATCTGGACAATGGCTCATGAAAAATAGGTACAAATCTGTACACTGATTAACATACAATTTGCATACATATGTATGTAACCCCGCCCACTGATGGAATTGTGGGATACCAACTTTCAAACACAAACTGAAGAACAGACAACCAAAATATGGCCCAGACTCTGTAGTAAATAGTAACTATTTTTTTTAAATGTGTAGCAATGAAGTTCACTGGGAAGGGCGAAGATGATGAATCTTAGGATTTTGTTTTTGGTGACTTACAGTATGTGGGTTTTGTGGTAAAAGTAGGGCATTTAATGGTAGGCAATATTCTAATCTTAGGAAAAGAATATTATAGTTTTCTAGGACCTCCAAAAGTGATTCTCCATGGCTTACTGATCAGTGGCATAGCTAGAGTTTGTGCCATCCAGGGTTGTCTGAGTTTGCCACCCTTCCCTCCTCACAAAATCATGGTCGAATAGGGCACCCATACAAAGTCCTCCCACCTCGCAGCCATTCCAATGTCCCATTACTTGGTTATTTTGCCCCATTTAGCATAAACACTGTAATGTGCATACTGCTTTATTTCTACAATGATTATCTGGATTTCACTTAAAACTTTTATTTTACATTTTATAGCACAACCACTAATAGACATCTGTAAAACAAAGCAATAGCCTCACAATGAAAACAGACTTAGCACTGAAACGTCTCTGCCCTGGAAAGGAAACTCACATTCATTGAAAAAGCACTGAAACCCACATTCAATGAAAATGCATCTGTTCAGTGGAGGATAAAGATTACCACTGAGCTGTTTTCAAATCATAGGCCCCTTGCACATGAAGCATACACGTTTTCTTTGGTAAACCTTCCAGATTGTAATAAATTATATTACTTGTATAGTCCAGCACACTTGTTAGAGCGCGTTTTAAATTTGTTTTGAACATTTTTCCAGGAAACAAAATGCACGAACCAATAATGACAAAACTGCTCAGTTCAGAACATTTCCATCATAAAAGTCTACTCAAAGTTCTAAAATCCACCAGTATCAGTAAATATGCACAAACTCTGGAGAAGTACAAGTTATCTACATAATTCCACATTAAAGAGATCTGTAACTAATGAAGAGGTTACTGCTAGCAAACAACTTTATATTTAATTGTTTCATCTACAAAGTGCCTGTTGCCCTTGAGGAATAAATTGCCCGTTACATTAAAAAAAAAAAAAAAAAAAATGATAAGCTAATACTATTGCAATAGGCAAACTGATAACATGTTAATAGGTATCTCTGCCAAAGAGGACATTCTCAGGACTGCAGCATGCACCTCCTTTAAAAGTACAACACAGTACAGTATCAGCAATCCATCTACGTATTGTGAGAGTAGAACCCACAGCCTTCTGCATCAAAAGCAAGTACTGTGCCTGTTGTGCTACTAACACAAACAGATTTGACACAAGCAGCACTAAACTTCTCTCCCCTGAGGAACTATGCAGCACAAGAAATCTTTAAAAAGCCAAAATTTATTGGGGGGGGGGTCAGACAAAGGCCCAAAACCAGGGACACATTTTAAACATTGCTTGTATAATCTTAGAAAAGTTGCTAGAATAAAATGTTTTGTGTTACCATGCATTTCCTGAAAGATAGCCATTTAAGTTTCAGTCTTCCTATCATTTACTGAATTCAGTTCTCAATAACTTGCTAGAAAACCACAAAGTTTAAGAGGAACAGACCAAAGAGCCAAATACTGACCACAAGTGGTGGTGTGGGTACGGAATTCAGGCTCTTCTTCCTTGTACTGAAGGTACAGGGTTTGAGCCAGAGTAACTCTAACCACTAGGTAAAACACACACACACACACACACACACACACACACACACACACACACACACAAATGCCTGCAGCAAATAAAATGGACACACACATACAGCTGAATTTGAATAATGCCTGCAGCAAATAAAACGGGCACACACACAGCTGAAGTTGAATAATGCCTGCAGCAAATAAAACGAACACACACACACAGCTGAAGTTGAATAATGCCTGCAGCAAATAAAATGGTTGAGTGGTAATGCTTAATGTGGTGGACTTAGCAGCATGATAAAATAAAAGCACACATATCTAATCTAAATAAATACAAGTGGGCAACAGCTAGCAGATAAAATAAACCGGCCAGCCCAAACCACTTACCTACTCTAAATACACCAACACACACACACCACAGCCTGCGGCAAATAAAACGGGCAGTAATGCAGTGGATCTTTAGCTTACGATCGATGCAGACCAGCCCAGCAGATAAGATAAATTAAATACACCAGCAGATAATACAATGACAGCTGAGTGAGCGGCAGATAAAATAAACAGTCCAGCCCAAGCCACCTACCTAATCTAAATACACCAGCAAACACACATGATAAAATAATAATGCCTGCAGCAAATAAAACAATGGTTGAATACAATGACATACACTTAATGATAAAACAATGCTTACAATCGATGCAGGCCATCCCAGCAGAAAAAATAAAGATAAAGCACATCTAGCTAATCTAAATAAACCAACAGAAGACAGCTGAGTGAGTGGCAGCTAGCAGATAAACTAATACAGCATAAAAAATAAAGAGAAAGCTTATGACAGCTAGCAGATAAAATAGAAATAAAGCACACCTACTTAATCTAAAATACACCAGCAGAGGACAGTTGAGTGAGTGGCAGTTTGCAGAAAAACCAAATACAGCAGATAAAATAAAGAGAAAGCTTACAGGCCTGTTAGATACTGTTAGATAACACTTTTCTTTTCCCTCAGAGTCCAATAGCTGATGTCATTATGCACAACCCTGTAGGCTGGTGATGGGAGGTGGTGACATCAGCCATAAATTTAAAGTGGCAACAAAAAAAAAAAAAAAGACAGGGAAATTAAGGGGGGGGGCACCCTAATATTTTGCCCTAAAAACCGGTAAATACAGAGGAATTCGTATTCGAATGGCGCATACAAGATCTTTAGGCTTTTGCATATTGTGCGAGCACTGGGCTGCCCTGAGTGGGACATCCCTTCTATGCAGAATACTGCAACAGTGAAGAAACAAACATCTACTGTTATGCTATGATTTTACACAACTGTACTTTACCTTGACATGGAATTTAGTTTTATCATCATAACTTACTAAAATATAAACAGTAGCTATATGGAATCAAAGCCACCCACAAAATCACAGAATTCCATTGTAAAAAAATCATACTTATAAATTACTGTAATTTTACAGCAGCATATTTGTCTACAGAAGCTTTGCCTGATGAAGCCTATCTGGGTGAAAGTGTATTCTGCACTAGCATCTTTTTAAGTATGCTGTAGATTTTAAACTTTAGAAATAAGCAGCAAGTTTTTAAGTACGTTGTGGATTTTAAACTTGTGGAATAAGCACTTCTAACTCTTGGAACAAATGACTATTACTTTTCAAAAAGCAACTCTTCAAGTAAGCTGTAGACTTTGAATTTTTGAATTGACTACTGTTTATCCCAGGACATGGTTCCAATTACTTTTTTGTTGTTGCCCTACAGATGCAAATAGTAAGGATCAGTACAGTAAACAATATAAAATATGACAACCTATCACAGAAATAGCGTCCACTTCTTTCAAGACTTGCTTACAAAATCTTACAATGCAACTCCTGCTCTCCTTTCACTATGTAAATTAAGAACCATCACATTCTATAATCGCTGAGGAAGATTAATTCACTTTTAACCCACCACCATTCACCGTCACCTTTACAAAATAAGCAGTCCTGATCACTGCTCTTGTACAAATTTTACTCCCAACATGCAGAAGAAATTCCACAGCATCAACTCCTTAAAACCATATTCCCTGACCACTTCAATGAGGTACCAAAACTTAAATGCAAGGACAATTTAAATGCTTAAACATTACTAACCTCTTCACAGTTAAAATCAGGATTAACAAAAATCTACATACACAGCATAACACTGTATGCAATTACATTTCGGTGCATACAGGTATAGTACTACCATTAACTTCCACTGTATACTTTAACAAAATTAGTACTTTTTATACCTACTATAAACCTTACGTCTATTTGTTTCAAAAATACAGTACTGAAATGAATACATAAAAGTAGTGGTATTAAGGTTATGAAATAACTTACAACTGTCTACACCTGTGTCATGCCTTTGCCCTGGGATGTGACTTACAGGGGCCCTTGGATAAGCCCACTACTTTTGGTAAACAAAATAAATAATTATAACCCTTCCTGAACATTTGGATAAGTCAATATCGACTGCAACAGAAAAGGCAATGGGGATAAAAAGAAAGGTTCCGAGCTAGGAATCATATTCTTTGGATATGACCTTTTATAAGCAAAACCTGCAGTATTACAATAAAGAAAAAAATTCAATACTTCAAATATTTTTAAAAATAGCAGCAATCAGAAATATGTCTTTAACGAAGTACAATACAAATTAAGAATGAGGAAAAACAGTTATGCCATCCTTAAATAAAGTTACTGTAGGTTGTGAAAGACCAGGAGAATCCCCAACTTTAACTTCTTAAACATAAGTTCCAATATTTAAAAAAAACTGAGAAAAGTACACTTGTGTAGATAACTTACATAAATTGGGTAGATCAACTTCTTGCCATGCAGATGCTCACTGCCATCCTAAATACCATAGTTTTTACCCCCCCCCACCACCATTAGCCATCCTTTGCAGTCAACTGTCAGAACTTCCGTGGTATAAATGTTTGTCAGCCAATGCCATCTGCAGATCTTTCTTGTCTAAGGTACTGAGATTTGGCATTCCTCAGACAGAGCATAACCTGCTCCACTGACCCTGACGGCCAGAGACCCTGAGCTAAGGGAGCAGGCAGTGGGGGGGGGGGCAGGGAATAGGTAGGATAACCACCCTAACCCCATGGCACATGAAAAGAAGAGTAGGAGGGGGAGAAAGGGTACTGCAACATTGTGCAATATTGCCAATGGGGCTGTAAGGATTCAAGATGCCACTTATCGCTTGGGCTTCAAATTCCCCTTGCAATTATGGTCTGTTTGCAGAGTACATCCACGAGATAATGACAGTGGAACAAACCCTTGTCTTCTTAGAAATGTGTTCTGCCCTCCAGAAAGTAGTGCTGGTGCTGGGTGCAAGTCGAGACTTATGGATACTGAGGGTAAGACTTCCATTCTGGAAGAAAGCCATGGTGATTTGCGTGTCTGTTGTAAGTTCTGCTGGTGATGTAGCCTGGATCAGGCAATCATCCAAGTATAAGCAAATATGGACCTCTTTGGTTTGGCAAAAGGCAAAGATACAAGGTAAATACTCTAGGTGCAGCAGATAAGCCAAATGATAACGCACAAATTTGGTGTTATAATCTCCCAGCCTGAAAATGCAGGAATAGAATAGTTGTGTAAGAACTTACCTAACCTTAGATGTCCTTCTCTTCCATGTTGCAGTATTCATAACTGTAGCAAGGTTGCTGCCTGCAGCACCGGACATCCGGCCAGTGTACCAAAGTCTTAGGAGCAGGGGTACGTGCTACGTTGTTTGTCAGGGCCATAAACTGATGTCTGCTATAAAAGCGACATCTGCACATACCCCATTCAGAAATGACTGCAGCATACTATACTACTCCTGGGGAGCAAGGAAAGGAAGCTTTTTAGACCCACATATGCCACCAGGCCAAAGAAGACTAACAAATGTATGTGCCTGATACAGTGCCCTGTTTGGATGGACAGAAGGTAGGGAAAGTCACTTCAGATGGACAAAACAGAGCAAGAGGGGGTTGGAGGGGTGGACTGAACACTGCAACATGGAGGAGCAGGACATCTAAGGTTATGGTAAGTTCTTACACAACTATTCTACATCCTTCTACTCTCATGTTGCAGTATTCATAACTGTAGGGAGAGTACCCTAGCCTTAGGTATGAGGTTGAGGGGCCTGGTCTATGAGACCCTGCAAAACTGACCTAGCAAACCCAGCTCTGGCTCTAGAGACCAAGTCTAGCGTGTAGTGCTTAGTAAAGGTATGAACTCCAGACCAGGTGGCCACTTCCAGTATGGAAACGTAGTCCACCCCGCAGAAAAAGGCTGCTGAAGAGGCAGCTGCCCTAGTAGAATGTGCTCTCACATTGGTAGTTAAAACCTTTCCATGAAAGGAATAACAGGCAGAGATAGCTTTAGAAATCCATGATGATATAGTCTGCTTACAGACTGCCTTCCCAAAGGCCCTTGGGTGAAAGGAGACAAACAGCTGGTTAGATTTTCTAATGGATTTGGTCTTGTCCATGTAATACCCAAGCTGTCTATGAACATCCAAGGAATGTAGGGTTCTTTCAGATGGATTTTGAGGTTAAGGGAAAAAACAGGGAGGTTAATGGCTTGATTCAAGGACAGTTCATTAACTACTTTAGGCATGAAGGAGGGGTTAGTCCTGAGAGAGACCCTGCCCTTATGGTAGATGAGGTAAGGGGGGTTAGCCATCAAGGCCTGGATTTCAGAGACGTTCCTGGCAGATGTGAGTGCTACCAGCAGTACTGTTTTCCAAGTACATAGTTTCAGTGATGCTGAGTGAGCTGGTTCAAAAGGAGGGAGTGAGAGTTTCTCAAAGACAAAATTAAGGTCCCATATAGGCGGTATAGTTTTTTGAGGGGGTCTGATATAGAGGACCCCTCTTAAGAATACATTTTACCTGTAATCTGGATGCCAAGGGAGCAACCAAAGGGAAACAGGTGGACCTTAACAGAAGAGTAAGTTAGTCCTGAATGTAGAAGCTCACATAAGTACTAAAGGACCATGGGTACTGAAATTAGAAAAGTGTCCTGTTTTTCCTTCTGATACCACCTACAGTATTCTTTTCCATTTTGACACACAATTTCTCCTGGTACTAGGTTTCCTGGCCTCCTGTAGGACATTGAGTATGTCCTCTGAATATAGGTGTCTGAAGGGGATCAAAACTCTTTATCACCCATAGAGTGAGTCTGAGGTTGAGCACCTGAGGGTGTATGAGCGACCCCCTGTATTGTGTGAGTAGGTCGAATCGGTTGGATAACCTGTGGTAATTCCCCTTGGCTAGTAGGTGAAGAAGGGAAAACTGATGCTGTCTTGGTCAGAGGGGAGTCACCAGCAGGATCTTTGGTTTGTCCCTCTGAACCTGCAGGACTCTCTGAATCAGTGTGAAGGGGGAAAGGCATAAAGATACATCCCTGCCCAAGAAAAAAAAGAGAAGGTGTCCACCCTCCAAGCCTGTGGATATGGATCCCTTGTGCAAAACAGAGGTATCTGCCTGCTATGGGAGGAGGCAAACAGATCTGCCTGAGGAATACCTCACTTGTGAATAAGCTCCAAAAACACCTACATGTAAAGCATCAATTCGTGAGAGGGTGCAGAGGTTCTGCTAAGAGTGTCCGCCACCACATTCTTTGCTGAAGGCATGTACACTGCTTGCAGGTGAATGTGCAGTTCTACTGCCAGGGACCAAATCTGAACTGCCAGGCTGCAGAGCGAGTAGGACCTTGTCCCCCCACTTGTTGATACACAGGACAGTCATATTGTCTGTGACAACTTTTAAAGTGCCTGGTAGGAGAACTGGGTGGAAGCTTTGCAAGGCTAGGAGAAGGGCTTTCATCTCTTTGATACTAATGTGGTCCCTTTGATGGAGGACCACTCTCAATTAACTTTGTTTTGTTTGTTGTGGTTTTGAAGAACAGCTCCCTAACCCAGGGTCTGAAGCATCTATGAAGATTTCTTGTGAGGGTGTAGGAATCTGCAAGGATATACCCTGATTGAGGCATACGGCTGCAATCCACCATTGCAGCTCTTTTTTCAGGCATGGGAGGAAAGTTACAGGAGTATCCAGGGGGTATGAATGTTGGTTCCACCGACTCCTCAACACCCACTGAAATTCTCTCATATGCAGCCTTGCCAAGGGAAGCATGGGTATCAAGCATGCCATGTGGCCTAGGATCCTCAAGAATTCCCTGGCTAAGGTTTGGAGAGAGAGGAGTGTTAGGAGGTAATGTGTGATGGCTTCCACCTTCTGGCAAGGAATGAAGACTACCATCTGGTCTGTTTTTATCCTGCACCCCAAGAAAACCAGGTCTTGGGTGGGTGTCAGGTGAGATTTTCCTTGGTTCGCAGTGAACCCTAGGCTTGCCAGGCTATTAGACACCACACCTAGGTGGTCATGGAGGGTGTGGCAATCCTGGTGAAGTATCAAGAAGTCAACTAGGTATGGCTATATCTGAATGCCCTGCACTCTACAGTGGGCGATAACTGGAACTAGGCACTTTGTGATTACTATGGGTGCTGTGGAGAGCCCAAATGGCAATGTAGAAAATTGAAAATGCAAGGAACCCATGGAAAAGAGTAGGAACTTCCTGTAGCTGGGGTGAATAGGAATATGAAGGTAAGCATTCTTCAGATCCAGGGATACCATGAAGGCTTGGTGAGGGATGAGGGGTAGGAGGTGATGCAAGGTGAGCATTTTGAAAGTAGGCACCTTGAGGAATAGATTGAGTAGAGACAAATTCGGAATTGGGCACCAAGGGCCATCCTTTCTTAGAACCAAAAACATCCTGGAGCAGAACCCCTTGTCTGTCTGTTCTGGAGGTACTCTTTCTAGGGTGCCCTGAGTTTGGAGCTTATCCAAAATTGGGGGGAAGAGATGAAGCTGACTGTTAGGCGGTGGGGTGTCCCCTGAAAGGGAGGAAGTGTCACCAAGTCATAAAGTATCCTTTTTGGATGATGGAAAGGACCCAAGCCTCTGAGGTTATTTTCCACCAGGAGGGTAGGGAAAGGGTGAGGCAAAGGGATAAGGGAGTGAAGTTGGGTAATGGGTTTGAGTCACAGTGGAAGGGCGGTCCCTGAAAGGGAGTTGGAGTGAGGGCGGAAGGTTGTTTAGCAGTGGAGTATCTCCTAGGCTGCCTCCATCCCTTAGCCTGTGGGCATTAGAATGAGATAATTGCCTCCTAAGAAAGGATGCCCTTTGAGGGTAGTTCCTATGATACCTAGGAATAGGAGAGACTAACAAATGCTTTAAACTTTGTAGCTCCTTGCCCTTTTCCTCTAGGGATTTAAGGAGCTCTGCAGAGGCTGCACCGAAAAGGGCCTTATTATCAAGAGGTGCATCTAGCAATTTGGTCTGGACATCCATGGGAAGGGGCTATAACCTCACCCAGGAATGTCTCCTCAGGACAGAAGCTGAGGCTGCAGATTTGGAGGATGCCTCTACTATATAACTGCACTTAATAGAGTGCCTTGTCACCTGAGAGGTGGTACAGAACAAAGCAGAGAGTTGTTACTTGGCAGGAGAGTCTGGCACATCTGGAATCAGTGCAGAGGCTTTTGTTAGGGTATCTAAAACAAACATAGCCATGTGAGTCTGACAGTTTAGGGCTCTGATGGCTAGAGTGGAAGAAGTATATACTTTCTTCCCTAGTCTATCCATAAATTTGCTGTCTTTGTCAGTGGGAAACGGAGTTGGAGGGCAGCTGTCTGGATGATTTATCTGCTGACAATACAATGACAGCAGGGTCTGCAGGACAGTATTTGAATAAGAACTGTGTATCATGAGGAACTTTACAAAATCTATCTGGATGTTTGGAAGCTGGGAGATGAGAGTCAGGGGTCTGGGATGAAGCCAGAAAGTCATCATGAAAGGCTGGAAGCAAGGGAGGGACTGTAGATGGAGAGGGCTGGTCCATCTGCAATAATTCAAAGTATCTCTTTTTTGTTTTAGAGATATCTGAGGCCTGCCACTTAACTCATTCCCCTCCAGTACAGCTCTTTTGAGTGTGCACCTTTAACTCTCAATGGGTGTGGCTTAAGCCTTTAAAAACTGACGTTATCTCCTTACAGTTATAACGCACTCATTGACAGAGGTCAAATATCAATACAGTTGTGTTTGCCATCATGTATGCTTCAAGATAAAATATTCGGACACCCTCTATGTAGCACAGGTTTGGTATTATTAATGTGAATATTAAAAAGTAATATTTGACACCTAGAGGTGCAGCAGGAGGTAACTGCTGAAACACCTAAAGGAGCACTCAGCTGTATTTTCTATCATCAGAGAAATGGTGTCCCCAAAGGAGAATTATTTTTCCTAGAGATTCAGGACAAATAGAATCCTCCTCCTCGGGGGTAATACAGTCCTTGGGGGATTCTATCTGGGAGCAATGGGTAAGTGATTCATCAGAGGAAGAGAGTTCATCTTCTGAATCCTCTAAGGCCTGCACAGGTGTTGTGGCTGGTAGAGGTACCTGACACTGGAGGGCCTGGAAGGCCCTGAAAAGAATTTGGGGAAAAAAAGACTTCCCATCCAGGAGCTGTTTCACCTTCTCTATGTTCCCTATGCTTTAATTTCTGTTTCTTCTTTAGAGGAGTAGAAGGATGTGTTGACTTAGAGGCAGACATCTGGGAGGATGGAAAGGCTGGAGTAGGCCCCTCAGATGCCCCGAGCCGTGGTTCCCCCTCGCCATCAGGGGCCAATGGCCAATCAACCTCCACATACGTACTCTGCGTTTCCACCGAACTGGCTTCCACCATGGTTCCTAGTTCTAGCTGTGAAATGGGAAACCGATGAGACCCTGGGCTAACATCTGCCTCAAGAGTCTCACCGGACTCCTGAGGTGCAGCATGGGCATCTGGCCTAACTTTTTTGGCCATCTTCCGAGGCAGCTCGTCAGAGGTACCTCATCCTCCATACCTAGCGCTAGATGCTGGAGTCTCTGGTTTTATAAATAAAGCTTTAAAGCAGCCAGACGGCTGCAAAGCATTTTAGGTATAAAAGACTTGCAAATATCGCAAGATGTATGGTCATGGCCTTTACCTAAACAGAATAACACTTACCATGCGTGCTCTTATGTGGAATTTGTCTTCCGCAAACACACTTCCATTTCCTAGCTGACATGAAAGCTTGAAAAGCAATAAGAAGGTGGTAAAAAACCCAAAGGGGTACTTACCTCTATCAGATGGCCGAAACAAATAAACAAACTGATTCCCAGAGCTGGCAACTGGAGATCCATAGATCACTGTGGCAGAAAAGTTCTGAAGGGGGTACGTGCAGATGTCACTTTTATAGCTG
Source organism: Protopterus annectens (assembly GCF_019279795.1). Taxonomy (NCBI): domain Eukaryota; kingdom Metazoa; phylum Chordata; order Ceratodontiformes; family Protopteridae; genus Protopterus; species Protopterus annectens. Next base: position 622,201,939 of record NC_056734.1, read on the forward strand.
ACATCAGTTTATGGCCCTGACAAGCAACATAGCATGTACCCCTGCTCCTAAGACTTTGGTATACTGGCCGGATACTAGGTGATGCAGGCAGCAACCTCACTACAGTTATGAATACTGCAACATAAGAATAGGAGGACATCTCATGTATCCTGCAGAATAGAAACATAAAGATAAGTGCCATTTAAATATCAAGTCACCATTCAGGACACTGGGAAGATAAGAGGTAGAAGGTTTTGACGTATCAACATTCTGCATCTTGGTACTACCAGGAATTTGCTGAGTTTAGAAAGTTGCAGAATGGATCTCAAAGTTCCTTCCTTTCTAAGAACTAGGTTCACACATGAGTAGAATGCTGTGCCTGACTCTCCTGGATGAACCGTTTGGATAGAATTCTGATGCAACAGATAGTTCCCTTCGCTGTTTTGGAGTGGTGGGAATACCCACTGGGGGGGTTCCAAAACTGAACAGGATAGCCCTTTTTCATAATTTGTACAACCCATTTTGGGCAATCTATTCCCAGTGCTTGAAGGAGGATGCAAGTCTTCTTCCCAGGAGCAAATGGGGGGGGGGGGTGCATTTTGTCAGGGTGGTGCTGAGCACAGTCACAGCTGCTCCTGGGAGGGGCTCAACCAGGCATGTCTCCTCATCACAGACTCCATGGCAGCCACCCTACATGATGCATTCACTGCATCACAGCCAGATTTTAGTGAGTGTCTAGACACCTGAAGGACAAGCACCTTATAGAAATTATTATCTTTCTTGGATCCGGGGGACAGGAACCGGGCTGCAGGGATATGTCTGCACACACAACGTCCAAGATACTGTGGACTGAAGGTACAGCCAGAAGTCTAGAGATAGGGATGCTTTCTATAGTTAGCAAGGCATGGGAGAATTCCCCAGACTCCCAACTAAAGGGTTCTTTCCTCCTACAAAGGGTAATCCCAAAAGATAAGTCCCCATACAGCAAAGTTGAGGACAGGGTATTTTCCAAGTCAGACTCCACAAACTGACTGAAGATCTACATAGCAAGTTCCTATTCATCCTCTGACTCCAAGGAATCTATATCTCACTGAGAGGGGGTGTGTCCCTTTTCCTGACACAGGTTCCTTTTCAGGGTGTACTGTCTAGAGTTCTTGAAGTTCATGAAGTCTTGGGTCTGGGAGCAAACATAACTGCCTTTTAGATTTGGGTGTCTTGGGGTCAGCCAACAGTCTCTGGCCTTGGTTGGGTGGCTGTGTCCTTGATCCAGTTCCCAACAAATTCCTCCCAAATTATCACTACGGGAATACTGCTCTCACTCTCTATTACCAGGACCCTGGCATTAGAAGCAGTGGCTTGCTTAGCAGCTTCAGATTCACCCAACATTGGTCTGGCATAAGCATGTGAGGACTGAGTTGAAGTCATAGGTGCCTCTGGAGTGGACTTGCCAGAGGCCTTATTCCCTACAGGCACAAGACTAGGTGGCTGTAAAGGTGCATCACCTGAGTTGGCAATCTTTAGACAAGGTGGGGAGTCGGACACATCCTTCCTCTTTGGGCATTTGTCTTTTTGCTTTTTCCAGACAACGGTCTAGGAACTGCTGGACACAATAAGGTGCAAGACCCTAGCCCTACCTGAATCTAAATGGTGCTGGAGGGATTCAGCTCTATGTTTAGCAGTTTTGTTGTTGAACCTAGCACAAAAGGGGTATTTAGGTATATTATGCTAGGGCCCTAAACACAAGAAACAAAAAGTGGAAGTTTTTGGGGGATTTGTTTTCCACACGAAAGGCAGTCGGTAACCTTTTCGAAACATTAATATCCAACATCAAAAAGCTACTAAGAAAAGAAAGATTCCCTAACTGGTGTGACTAACCAATGTGGACATACACTTTATGCATCGCCGCTTAGCTAGGGTTAAACTATTCCTGGCGCCATAAAGTCTGCTCTTCAAATTTTCCCTTAGAACTAGCCAGTTTCTTTAGTTTTAGCACTCAAATCTGTTTTTTTTGAGCTCAGCACTTGTTCAGAACTCGTTGTAAGCACTAAATAAGCTACAAATTACTACAGCACTCAACTTTCCTCACTTGTCTAGAGGAAAACAGTTTTTAGTACTTAATAAATAAGCACCTATCCAGGCATGTCTAAGGGTCAGCTCCCGGTGTTTTCTCCTGTCTACCTGATGAATCTGGGAATCTTGGGGCAATGCAGCAATTGAGTCATGTACACAGACAACCCTCTCCTCCTACCACCCAACACTACAACATGTGATAGATGCACCTATACAGCCAAACTGGAAGCAAAGCTCTCTTCACTCAAGACTGGACTAGACAGTCAAGAGGAGGAGGTAAACACTTGCACCACACCACACTCATCACATAGTCCCTCAAAACCTACACCACCAAAACACACACATAGCAACACAAAACACACACTTACATTCGCGAAGGCTCTCAATAAAAATCTGCTCAAGCAACAGGAACCTCCAAAGCAGAAACACATGCAACCTCCACCCCTCAACACAACCCAAACGACACCTAGCCCACAAACTCAGTGTGCCACTCAACCACAGCCCATAAGGCATAACAACATACCAAACACTCTAGACAAAGGTGACTCTATAGTCAGGCACACTGAAGTTACACTCACCAGGCTAAACAAGGAGAAAGTTACTGTCAGCTGCCTGTCGGGTGCCAGGATCCGCCACATAATGCACGCACTCAGGTCACTCCACAAGTACAAACATGACTCTGTCATTGTCCATGTTGGTGTGAATGACTTGAGATGTACCTCCCTGGACTACATGAAGAGAGACATGCAGGAGCTCTCCGATCTTGTAGCCCAGCCAGGTATGACCCTAGCCCAGAGTAGCATCCTGCCATCACCCAGAATGATACCACAGTACAAGGACAAAATGACTGACTTCAGCAATTGGCTAAGCTTCTGATGTCATTCTAAGGGGATCCAGTATCTGTCTGCCTGGGATGACATGATCGACAAAACCACGATGTTTGCCAGAGATGGCCTGCATCTGTCGCCCTTTGGATTCCGGACACTGGCTAAGGCCCTTGCCACACCTATAATGCCTTTTTTAGGCAAGGTTCAAATGACAAATTCACCACCATAACAGGTACAAGGAAGCAAAATCTGAGGGTAATGCTACTCAATGTTAGAAGTCTAAACCTCAAAATTCATTCACTCGAGGCACTCCTTAAAATGGAGAACATCGATATCTGTGCAGTGACAGAGACCTAGTTCAAGGCTCCAGAGAGCACCCCTGCATTACCAGGCTATAATTCATGCCACACCTTTCGGCCACCTAACCTGGACCGAAACACTAAAGGTGGAGGTGTGTCCATATTCTTTAAGGATATCCACACCTCCAGGCTATTTGCTCAGCATAATGCATCCGAGATTATCCAAGTGCAACTAACTCTGGGCAAGACCGCAATCCAAATTGTAACTGGCTACAGATCCCCCACCATGCCCCAGGATTCCCACTCTTCATTTCTTGATACACTCGAAAATATTAGGGTACAACCCAACACCCTAATAATGGGCGATTTCACCTACCCCACCATTAACTGGGAAAACTACTCATGTACCAACTCTTTTGCTCAACGTTTTCTCGAATTCATAAATTCCAACGCCTTGGATCAACTTATCCACACCCTCACCAGGGGCAGCAATATCCTAGACCTGGTCATTACCAACATGGGCGACCGGTGTTCCACACCAGAGGTCAATTCCTTGTTGGTCAGATCTGACCACAAGCTAATCAGCCTAGACATCCACATCCTGCCCCCCCCCACCCCCATTAGGGAAAGTACCATAAAAAATTTCTCCAAAGCTAACTTCACGCTTCTTGAGACAGAAGTGGCAAACTTCATGACACCTATGCAGATGGACAATAGAGGTACGACTGCTGAATCCTACACAAATGCACGTTACAAGCACTTACACAAGGGCATGGATCATGCTATCCCTAACAGAACTAAGATGCTATCCTCCAAAGAAAGGAAGCCAATCTGGTGGTCTCCTACCATAAACAAGCTCTACAACAGAAGAAAGAAACTGTAACAAAAAAGAGTAAAATCCCATGACTGGAAGAACTCCCTGGGTCAGCCTCAGTAAGAAGCAGAGATCCCTCATAAAATCCTCCAAAGCTAGTTATGAAAACAAAATCGCCATTGATTCTAAAGACAACCAAGAATTCTATAGCTACGTCAAGAATCTCAATGGTAACACTCAGATCTGCTCTGAGTTACAGCACAATGGCAGTAAATATACAGAACCAACTGATATTGCCAACATCCTGGCAGATAGGTTCAGTGCTAACTTTACCGCCCCCCACCCCGTAAAGGGCCCATCTCTATACCGGAAGACTGCAAAGTTTCTATAATCACGGCTGCACAGGTAAAAACCACACTCTCCAAAGCCAAGAACACAGCATCCATGGGACCTGAGAACATCCCAGGCTGTGTTCTACATGAACTACAGAATGAAATGGCACTCCACCTAAGCACAATCATAGCCTCACCTCAAGCTTTGTGCCCAATGAATGGCACACCGTGATGGCTATCCCACTCCACAAAGGGAAAATCACCACGGACCCTGGGAACTACCTCCCCATTAGCCTAACGAGCCTGGTCTGCAAGGCCATGAAACGTATCATCATGGAACTTATAAACAAAGACACTGGTAATCTCCAAACTCTGGACCCCACCCAGTTTGGGTTTGTAAAAGGCAGATCATGTCTCCTAAACCTTACAGACTTCTTTGAAGCAGTCACCAAAGCCGTAGATGAGGGTAAGGTGGTTCACACAGCCTATCTAGATCAAACCAAGGCTTTTGACACCATCCCCCACTCTAGAATTACAGATAAACTCACTAAACTAGGTATAAATACCTATGTCACACGATGGGTTTGCCAACTGGCTCACTGACAGAACCTACACTGTGAAAGTAGCAGACTCCAAATCCGACTTCAGATCAGTGACAAGTGGAGTACCACAGGGTTCAGTCCTGGGTCCTCTCCTGTTTGGTATCTACTTTTCTGAAGTACAGGCTAACACAGAAGGTTTATAGAGTACAATGCCCCTTTTGCTATGTACCTCACAAGACATCTACAACTGGAAAGTCCACAAAAATACCTCACAAAGAGGATTACTGGCCTCCAGCAGATGCCCTACGCAGACCGTCTCAAAAAACTCCAGCTTTACTCCGTAGCATTTCGCCTACTCAAAGGCGATCTCTGCCTAACATACAAAACTGTGTCAAACCCAGAGCTGTTGGACATGCTCCACTTAAAGAAATCCCAATCCCTCCGAGCTACACACTCTAGGGACCTAAACCTTGTCACCACAATAAACAGAACATGGTAGAGGGATATATTCCTGTCCCAGAGATTTCCCATACTCTGGAACAAACTACCTACCTATGTCAAACAAAGCTCCTCATTAGCACTCCAAGAAAAATCTTACGATTGAATGGGAAATAGGAAATTCACCCCAGGGATCACCTCTGTGGCTCTGCTAGACAGGGGCACAGGAAAATAATTTTCTTGGGTGGTGAAAGCCAGGGTACATTTTTGGCTAGGCTTGTATAGGCCCTAGGGCCGATAGCCTAGTATCTACCTATGAACCTATGTACAATGGAATACAGACAAAGAAAGAAAATGAAGACAACACCATCTAACGCTCATACCACCAAAGTTCTGAAATCCTACAGCAAAAAAAAGCATGTCTGTGGGTGGGGGTGACAGTAAAAGACTCTTGTATTTGAGATGGCTGTGGGCTTCTGCAGAGTAGGAGGTCCCAACACACAGGCCTGCAACATTAAATATGATGACCTTCCAACACTGTACCAGCAAGGCTGAAAGTACCTCAAACCAATGAAGTCTCATCTTTTGTTGTCTTTAAACCATTTTAAAGTGGTCTAGGAAAGGAGTATCTGAAGCACTGTATGCACTTCTTAGACCTAAAATACTACTACTCTAGGCTTTACAAACTAATACAATTAATCTGGTTTTGTGGACATTTTCCCTAACAGCATCCAGACTGTCCTGCTAAAAATATATATTTTTTTTAAACACCTTTATTAAATTATCACTTAAGACATAGACAAACATACAGTAAAAGAAAACAAAACAATTCATTTTAACATTGTTCCATTTAAATAGAATATACATCACATATTTTCTTGCTACCATCATCAGTCCAACATTACATAAATTGCTGAACTCCTGACTTCTCTTAAAATCTCACTCCTCCTCCTGAACATTATTACGCATATACTGTTTGCACACTTTCCATTTACTTCTATGTAATTTGCTCTTCCCTTTTCTAAAGATCCCTCTTCTAGTTCTTTTACCTCTTTTATACTATTTAATAACTTAAATACAGTTGGCGTGGACTGCAGACTTTGATTTCCATTTTCTAGTATTTACTATTTTGGCAGCCAACATATTTAAACTTAACAAGGCCTTACTATAGCTAGGTAATTCAAATCATGTATCTGAGCTCAAAAGACTTACTTACTTACAGCCATTTGCTCACCCAATATTTCTGATAGAGTACGCTGCAGGAAATTTTTAAAATCTGCCAATTTATTACACTCTCAAAACATATATTCCCAGTTACCTCTTTCTTCTCCATCACACCTCGAACATTTGCCATTTCCCTGAGGAAAAAATACTTTGAAGTCTGCTTGAGGTATAAAAATACTTATGCAAACACTTCTAAGCAGAGTTTGTAAACCTTCTGGACTTTGTTGCACACTTGGGAGCCATGCATATGTATTCCCATACTTTTCTTGTAAATTAGTTTTCCAGTCTCTCTCTCAAAATCTTTTCTAACATCCTCTCATGAATTGTTATAGTTAGCATGTAATATTTTATATGCCCTACTAATTACCCCCTTTTTTAACAGCAACTTCCATTCCAGGTTCAAGTAAAAACTCTAACAGAGCAGGTCTTTCACTTAAAATCCCCCTATCCTTTTCACTTTGCCTGTACTCTGAGATCAAGCTCTGCTAGGGAAGGCCATCTCTAGCCTGCAATCCAAATGTCTTCTTGGCCACATCCCACTCTATTACCTTTCCTGCTTGAGTTATTTGCTCCCAATATATCTTGGTTCCTTTGCCAGGTTTCTCCAACAAATTCCAGCCTTCTCTTGCCTATTTTCTGTACTTCTACTTGCAGTCATCACTAGTGGCACTCTTGCCTTTCTCTATTCTTGTACTGGATTAGTTCTTAGAATACTTTCGACTACTTCATGAATATAATATTTTGTATGGTTATTTACTCTCCTTAAGAATCTGCATCCAAAATCCCTCTCTATTTCTTGAACTTTCCCCCTTGCTTCATCATCCACCCTTTATACTTTGAATTATAACTATCTGCTTGTGTTATGTATATGAGCCTTAACAATGTAGCTTAAAAACATTCCTTCAAATCAGTTTAAACTAGACTACCTTGTTCAACTGGAAGGATCAACTTATTCCACTTAACTCTGGCCTTCTTTCCCTTCTATATAAATTCCTTCAATTCCTTATTAATTATTGTCCACAACTTCTCCTTGGGTTGATAAAAATATGCCTGACCAGTACAAAAAAATAAAGGAAATAAAAACATTTCTATGCTTGTATCTTGCCATCCATATCCATAAATGTTTCCAGTTTCTCATTTTTTGTATTATCGTTTTAGTCTCTTCCCACATATCCTTAGCAGCCATAACAAAAGCGTTTTTAATATCCAGACTCCTAAATACTTCATCTTATTGTGTTTCATAAGTATGGAATTGCTGAACCAGTTCATGAGTAGCTACATAATTTATGGCTATAGCATTTGTTTTATCTTCATTAATTTTATACTCAGAAGAGACATATCTCAAAATGTACCCCAGCACTAAGATGTCGTTTTCTGGATTTACCAGGTATAAAATAATACCATCTGCAAATATGTAAACATTTCTTGATTACCATACCAATTATATTTATTAGTTATGTACTTATCATAACTTGGTATCTGTGCTGTCGTTTTCTCATTCAACTTCATGTATGGGTCTCTGATCCGAACCTGGGATCCCGTTTGGACACCTTCCACAGACTTGAACTTCCAGGCTCAAACCTCCCCTACCCATAATCCCCTACACCCAATCCAAACTCCTCAGAGTTTGCTGCCCCCAAAGCCAAGGAAGAAAGATAACCAGAAGCTCAACCTGGAACCCTGGTTCCAGGTTGAGCTCCTGGTTATCTTTCTTCCTTGCCCCCAAAGCCAAGGAAGAAAGATAACCAGGAGCTCAACCTGGAACCAGGGTTCCAGCTAAGACCATCTAGGTCCTCTAGAAACATATCTAGAAGGAGTGGGACGGTTGGGCAGGAAGGTGAAGCAGAATGAGAAGAGGACAACACAGATACCAAGTTATGGTAAGTACATAACTAATAAATCTGATATTGTCTTTCTCATTTTGCTTCACGCATGGGTCAGAGTCCCCAGCTACATAACTTCTTGGGCGGCCTCAAGGAATGATATGATAGAGCACTGAAGAACCAAAGGATGTCCTGCTCCTGGACACAAGATCCATATTATAGTGTGACACAAAAATTTGAGAGCTAGACCAAGTGGCTGCAGCACAAATGTCATCAATGGGAATCCTAGAAGAAAAGGCAACAGATGTAGCAATACATCTTGTCGAGTAAGCTTTGGTCAGACCTGGCAACTGCCAACCATTCTTATCATAAACAAAGGCAATACAGTTAAAATCCATTTTGCAATTGTCGCTTTACTAAACTGCGTAGCCCTATGGATACAAAAAGTACAGTTGTGTACCTACCATAAATGTAGATATTCGAGTGTATTCACTGTTGCAGTCATTACACTTGGGTTATCTTGGTGGCAGGCTACCCACAGTCGGCCTGAATTCCAAAGTCCTGGTCTGGCGTTAGTTGCTGTCGCCTCTTCCCTGACGTCAGTGTGCCAGGGGTATAAAAGATGCAGCCAACGCCAGGTGCCCCCAAAAGGGTAGGCTGTAAAAATTATGATCATAAAAAAGCATGCACATAACCTTCATCTACAAGCAAATACACTACATAGGTTGTATAGAATAGACAGGTACAGATAAGTACCAGCAAAGAAAAAGAGGGATGGTGGGAGGGTAACCTGGACTGCAACAGTGAATACACTCGAACATCTACATTTATGGTAAGTACACAACTGTAGTATGTTCATTGTGTTTCACTGTTGCAATCATTATACTTGGGTTGAATCCCAAAGCTGAGGTTGGGCGGCTGGGCCTAAATAGAGTTTGGACTGGCTATGAGGCCCTGCAGAACTGCAGTGGCAAAGCCTGCTCTGGATTTAGAGTAGACAGGTAAATGGTAGTGCTTTGTAAAAAAGTGTGCACTGAAGTCCATGCTGCAGCCTCCAAAATATCCTTGGTTGGTACTCCTCTGAGGAAGGCTGCTGAAGTGGCTGCTGCTCTGGTAGAATGTGGCCTAATGCCCTTGGGCACTGATTTGCTATGTTGTGAATAGCAGAAACTAATGCAGTGGCTTATCCATTTTGAAAAAAGTCTGTTTTGAAATGGCTTTTCCTTGGGAACCTACAGCATATGCCACTAAGAGTTGCTCAGTCTTTCTGAAAGCTTTAGTCTTGTCCATGTAAAAGCGTAGCTGTCAATGTCCAAAGTATGCAGGAGTCTCTCCCCCTTATTCTGTGGGTTTGGATAAAAGGTAGGCAAATGTATGGTTTGGTTAAGAGCCACGCTGGATACTACCTTAGGCATAAATGTCGGGTTTGTCCTTAGAGAAACCCTGTCCTGATGGAAAATAATGAAAGTTTCCACAGCCATTAGTGTCTGTAACTCTGAGACTCTTCTTGCTGAAGTTATTGCTAGGAGAAGAGCGGTTTTCCATGACAAGTATTTTATCTCTGTTGTATTGGCAGGCTCAAAAGGAGGCAGTGTGAGTTTTTCCAAGACAAAATTGAGGTCCCATGTAGATAATGGAGCTCTCCTTGGAGGTCTTATATTTTTGGCCCCTCTGAGAAACAGTCCTAGCAGTGGATGAGAAAAAATAGGTTGGTCCGTATTGCAATGAGCTGAAATGGCAGAGGCATGGATCTTAACTACTGAGAAGGATAGGCCCCTGTCCAGCATCTCAGTTAAGTATTGCAAAATCTGAGGAATATTTGGTTCAAGCGAGTCAATTCCCTGTGCTTGGATCCAAGCACAGAATCTCTTCCATTTCTCTGCATAAGATTTTCTTGTGCTGGGCCTCCTGGCCTCCAAAATAACATCCATAACTGCTTTAGAGAGAGGTGTGTTCTGAATGATTACATTATCCGCCATGCAGCCAGATTTACGGTTCTGAGCTGGTTGTGCAGGATCTGATTGTTCTGGTGGGTCAGCAAATGAGGTATTAGAGGCAATGTCCAGGCTGGGCCTTGAGACAAGCTCTTGAGAATTGGGTACCAGTGCTGGCGTTGTCAGTCTGGGGCAATCAGTATCATTTTTGGTTTCTCTTGTCTGACCTTTAGGAGTACCTTGGAGAGTAGAGGCAGAGGAGGGAAGGCATATACTGTAAGGGCTTTCCAGCTGAATGAAAGGGCGTCCACTTTCCATGCTTGCGTGTGATAAGTCAGACTAGATCGATGTCTGGGCATCCCCATTTTCCTGTTATCATGTTGAAGATTTGTGGATCCAGTTTCCACTCGTGAGATTTCTGCTTAGTTCGTCTGCCAAAGTGTTTGTCTTTCCTGGCAGGAATTGTGCTTGCAGATGTACTTGATAAGTCAATGCTGTGTTCCACAAAGTCGTGGCTTGCCTGCAGAGGGGGTAGGAATGTGTGCCCCCTTGCTTGTTTATGTACCACATGACTGTAGTATTGTCTGTCTTTATCAATAGTTGTCCTGGATGAAGTAGGTCCTTGAAGGCTGTCAGGGCATTTTGTATAGCTAGCATCTCTTTTTGATTGATATGAAGATGTATTTGGTTTGTGGGCCATGTGCCCTGAATACATTTTCCTGCCATGTGCGCCCCCCCCCCAGGCATAATCTGATGCATCTGTTGTTAGTGTCTGCCTGGCAGTGGGTAAGGTTAATCGCTGTCCCTTGTTGTGGTGACAAGCCTGTGCCCACCATTGAAATTCCTGTTGCAGGCAGGGAATGAGAGTAATTAATGTTTCCAGGCTGTGGCAATGTTGAGTCCAAACACTTTTTAGATAACATTGTAGTTTCCTCATATGCAGTCTTGCATATGGAATTAGTAGAATGCAGGATGCCATGTAGCCCAGAGCCTGCAGAATTTTTCTTGCAGATAACTGGGCCTTTGTTGCCATGTCTTTGAAGTAAGCAGTCAGATGCCTTTGTTTGTCTGGCGTGAGATAAGCCATCTGGGCAGTTGTATTTAAGCTTGCACCCAAGAATATTATCTCTTGAGAGGGTACTAGTTTTGATTTATTTTCGTTTATTGTGTGCCCTAGGCAAATCAGTAATCTTTTTACAAACGCCAGATGATGTAGTAAAATATCTTTGTCATTTGCTTGAATAAGGCAGTCGTCCAAGTAGGGGTATATTTGAATTCTTCTTTGTCTGCAAAATGCAATTACTGGTGCCAGGCATTTTGTGAAGACCCTGGGCACAGTAGATAAGCCAAAGGGCAGTGCAGAGAATTGGTAGTGCAGTGAGCCAGCTATGAATCTGAGGCATTTTATGCAAGATTGTCTGATTGGGACATGCAGATATGCCTCTTTGAGGTCCAAAGTTACAAGCCAAGCCTTCTTGTCCAACATGGGCAGAAGCTGCTGTAGAGTCAACATTTTGAATGTTGGGACGTCCAGAAAAGTATTTAGAACAGACAGGTCCAGAACTGGTCTCCAGGCTTTGTCCTTTCTTGGTACTAAGAAAAGTCTTGAGTAAAATCCTTGTCCCTGCTCTTGTTGTGGCACTGGCTGAATAGCCCCCATGTCCATGAGAGATTAAACTTGTTTTTGTGCCTCTTGCCATTGATTGCGTGGCAGATCTGGCATACCTTTTGCCTTTGGAAGGGTGTGAAAGTGGAACCTGTAGCCCTGACAGACTATATTTAAGACCCATTTGTCCTGGGTGATCTTGTGCCAGTTTTGTGAAAAAAGTGCTAGCTTTCCCCCTAAGGGTGCTGCCAAAAAATAAGTGCTTGGCACTGGCAGAGGGAAGTCATTGGGACTGTTTTATATAAGGCTGTGATTTGTCTTCTCCGCTTTTGGAGGTAGAAGCACCCCATTGTTTGGGCCAGTATGAGCCCTGGGGTTGTTGCCTGCCTCTGGGGCATCTGAATCTGCCTCTTTGTGGTCTGTCTGACACTGGAAAAGGCCAATTCTTAGAGGGCCAGTTCCTGCTAAATCTAGGTGGCTGTAACTGTAAGAAATCCTTTACTGTCTGCATAGAGTTTGCTTTTTCCTCCATTTTTTTCAACACCTCTTCTGCTTTCCTACCAAACAAAGTGTCATGCTGTTATGGTGCATCTAATAATTTTGCTTTAACATAATCAGGCAGATTCTGTTCCCTTAACCAAGTATGCCTTCTAATAACAGATCCTGTAACAGCAGCCCTGCACGAGGCCTCCAGTGAATCATAGCCACATTGCAAAGTATGTTTTCCCACTTGTTCACCTGCATGCAATAAATCCTGCAAATCTTTGTTCACAGAACATTCAGAATTTGTCAACATTTTTTGTTTTAACAAAGACATTAAGTATTGCTGATATTTGAGCATATGAAACTGACGATTTAAAGCCCTTACAGCCAAGGTAGCAGAAGTGTCAACTTTTTTCCCCATCTGTCCAAAGCTCTAGAATATCTGTCTGACGGGACAGGGTTTTTGGCAGAAGCAGCCTTGACCCATTTGGGACCCTGTGAGATAGTTTCTGGGTCAGCAGCAGGGTTTTTGTAAAGAAATTTATGGGAGTCTGGGACCCTGTAGTATCTATCCGGCTTAACAGGGGCAGGAGGTAGAGAGTCTGGAGACAGGCCGGACTCTGAAAAAACATCATCTACTATGTCTAGAACAGGGGGAATTGCAAGAGGTCTGTGCTGAGGAAGTAAAAGAAAGTCTCTAAGTCTTTACTTAGAATCAGAATAATCCTGGCTCTCCCAATGGAAATGCTCCCTCATGGTATGCAGGGTTTCCCCAAAAGAATAGTCCTCAGGAGGAGAAGCTGAAGGAATAGAATCCTCAGCATCAGAATTCTCATAGGGAGGAACAGAATACCCTGATCAGAAGAGGAATCAGAGGAAATGGAAACCTGATCAGAGGAATCATATTCAGTGTCTTGCCTAGGCCTCTTATCAGGAGGGGGATGGGAACCCCCTGATCAAGGTAATAAGGTCTTTGGCCATTTTCAGCATCTGTTTCTTAGGCAAAGAATCCTGTCCTGGAGAATGCTGCACTGGTTTCCTTGTCTTTAAAACTGTTTTAGACTTTGTCTTGGATGCTGAAATAGGCTTTATATAAAGTTGTGTAGGTCTGAAGACACCCTCAGAAGCCGATGCCTGCTCAGCGACTCTGGACCCATCTGAGGGGTTAATTTCCGAAGGGCCAATACCTTGAGTATCCAGAGGCCTAGCTGTCTCCACGTGGGAGTCGGAGGCGGTCTGTGGCTCTGAGGTAGCGGGAGTCAGGGGCTGCGAATGCACCTCACTGAACCGGCGAATGGCCTACAAGAGGCTTCGTCGTCAGTTTTGGACCTCGGATGCTTGTTCTTGTCGTTATCCTTGCGTTTTTTATGAATTCCGGTCATCGGTTGTTCTGACGGCATTATGTAGTTAAACCTTCTTCCAAAATAATGAAAAGCAAAATCGTACCGACGCTTAATAGCGCGTTGGTTAAATCTAGCACAAAGCCAACAACTAGCAACGTTGTGGTCAGGGCCTAGGCAAGGAATACAGTAAGAGTGGAAATCCTTATGAGGTATTTGCTTCCCACAAGAAATACAATTGTTAACTTTTTCTGACATCAGTCTGGAGCAAGAAAAAAGTTTCCCCAACAAGGTACTTAGCTTTATTGAAGACTTCGGATCTGAAATTCGATTTTTCAAAAATCTCAGGAGTCGGCTGACCGGCACTTGCAAACTGCTTTTGATTCGGGCACCGCACAGCAAGAAAGACTGAAGAAAATGACGTTGGCTGCATCTTTTATACCCCTGGCGCACTGACGTCAGGGAAGAGGCGACAGCAACAGACGCCGGACCAGGACTTTGGAATTCAGGCCGATTGCGGGCAGCCTGCCAGCAGGATACCCAAGTGTAATGACTGCAACAATGAAACACGAACATCCAAGGAATGCAAAAGATATTCATTTTTATTAGAGTAATTTGGAAAGAACACCATTAATTGAATACATTGATTGATGCTGGAAGATGTAGCCACCTTCGGGATGAAAGCGGGATTAGTGCAGAGGGACACACTATCCTTGTGGAAAATTATGTACAGATGTTTAGAAGAAAGTGCTTGCAACTCAGAAACCCTTTTTGCTGATGTAATGGCAACAAGAAAAGTGGATTTCCAAGACAAAAACTTCAAGTAACAATCCTTAGCCCGCTCAAACAGACTCTGGGTTAAGGCTTGCAGAACCAGAGTAAGGTCCCACGGAGGTGTAGGATCTTAAACAGGAGACCTCAAAAGAAGTACTCCTTTCATGAAAAGCAAAAGATACTGTAGACAACCCTGAATGAAAACTGTGAATGGCTGCTAACTGAAGTTTAATGGTAGCAAATCTAGAACCTTGCTTATATAAGGATTCCAAAAAGGACAGAATAGAAGGGATCATTTCTCGCCCAAATTGAGAACCTCTTCCTCTTACGCTTGTATATCCTCCGAGTAGATTGTTTCTGAGAAGCCAAAAGAATTGCTTTAACTGGAGTGGAAAACCTGGGCCCTCTAGCAATCAAAGGAAATGGAGATACCATGTGATCAACTTGAGAACATGGAGATCAGGTGGCGCCCTAATAGGTGAGAAAGGAAATTTGGTTTGGGTTCCAGCATCTCATACAAGATGCTTGAGATGAGATCAGAGAAAGGCGAAGCAAACCTGGTGAGGCCAGAAGGGGACAATGAGGATTACTAAGCTCTTCAACCGTTTGGCTTTCTGAAGAAACCTTGGAATCAAAGGAAGAGGAGGATAGGCATAAAGGAGTTCCAGGGCCAATCGTAGACCACAGCGTTGCTCAGTGAGCCCCCTGAAGGGGGAATCAGAGCAAAATAACTGCTGCATTTGGTGTTGCAAGGG
The DNA here is from genome assembly GCF_019279795.1 of Protopterus annectens. Taxonomy (NCBI): domain Eukaryota; kingdom Metazoa; phylum Chordata; order Ceratodontiformes; family Protopteridae; genus Protopterus; species Protopterus annectens. Next base: position 622,217,179 of record NC_056734.1, read on the forward strand.
TACGCGCAGAGGTCGTAGCAGGGGAGACCCCAACTCTTGAATATCTTGTTTGCCACTGATTGACCTGGGACCACTCACAAGGCAACAGAATAAACCTGCTGAACTTCTCCGCTAACATGTTGGATTTCCCTGGAACATGTGTTACAAGCTGAAAGTGGTTTGAAGAGATTGCCCATTCCCAGACCCTCATGGCCTCCCTGCAGAGAGGGTAAGAACAGGTTACTCCTTGACTGTTGATATACCAGATAACAGACATGCTCTGTTGGTGTGAACTGCAATAGTCCCTGGAGGGAGGATGTCCTGAAAGGATGTCCTGAAAGGCTTGCAATGACAGAAGAACTGTCCTTATCTTCAATACGTTGATATGCAGACTGGTCTCTGTCTGAGGCCATGTGCCTTGGATCATATTCCCCTGGAAATGCTCCCCCACCCCCCCCGATGGGAAAAATCCATGGTCACAGTGGCTGAGGGTAAGAAAAGAGTGAATGGTCTGCCGAATGTCAGACCTGTTTGAAACCACCATTGTAGATGGAGTCTGTAGATGGTGATCAAACTGACAGGAGCAGATAGGGGATGATGTAGAATGGACCACTGAACAGACAGTGTCCATTGGAGAATGTGCATATAGTACCTCACTAGCAGAAAGTACAGTTGTGTACCTACCATAAATGTAGATGTTAGAGTGTATTCACTGTTGCAGTCATTACTCTTGGGTTATCCTGCTGGCAGGCTACCCTCAGTCAGCCAGAATTCCAAAGTCTAGGTCCGGCGTCAGTAGCTGTTGCCTCTTCCCTGACGTCAGAGCGCCTGGGGTATAAATGATGCAGCCGACGCCATTTTCTTCAGTTTTTCTTGCCCCAGATGTCAGGTGCCCCAAATTGGTAGGCTGAAAAATATGCCAATAAGAAATGCATGCACAAAAATAACATTTCCTTCATCTACAAGCAAATACACCAAAAAGGTTGTATAGGATAGAGAAGTGCAGATAAGCCCCAGCAAAGAGAAGGGGGATGGTAGGTGGGTAACCTGGGCTGCAACAGTGAATACACTCGAACATCTACATTTATGGTAGGTACACAACTGTACTATGTTCATCGTGTTTCACTGTTGCAGTCATTACTCTTGGGTAGAATTCCAAAGCTGAGGATGGGTGGCTGGGCTAAATAGGATTAGGAGAGGCTATGAGGCCCTGCAGACCTGCAGTGGCAAAGCCTGCTCTGGACTTAGAGTAGAGAGGCAAGTGGTAGTGCTTTGTAAAGGTTTGCACTGAACTCCAAAGTTGCAGCCTCTAAGATAGCTTTGGTTGGTACTCCTCTGAGGAAGGCTGCTGAAGTGGCTGCTGCTCTGGTGGAATGAGGCCTAATGCCCTTAGGCACTGATTTGCCATGTTGAAAATAGCAGAAACGCATGCAATTGCCTATCCATTTAGAAATAGTCTGCTTTGAGATAGCCTTTCCTTGTGATCCTGCAGCATATGACACTAAAAGTTGCTCAGTCTTTCTGAAAGCTTTAGTTCTGTCCAAGTAGAAGCGTAACTGCCTGTGTATGTCCAAAGAATGCAAAATTTCCTCACCCTTGTTCTGTGGATTTGGGTAAAAGGTAGGCAAGTGAATGGTTTGGTTGAGGGCCACACTGGACACCACCTTAGGCATAAATGTAGGGTTTGTCCTCAGAGAAACCCTGCCTGAATGAAAAATGATGAAAGGTTCCACAGCCATGAGTGCTTGTAACTCTGAGACTCGTCTTGCAGAGGTTATTGACAGGAGCAGAGCTGTTTTCCAGGATAAGAATTTCATATCTGCTGTTGATGCTGGCTCGAAAGGAGGCAGTGTGAGTTTTTCCAAAACATAATTGAGGTTCCAGGCCGGAACTGGTGCTTACTTGGAGGCCTAATGTTTTTGGCCCCTCTGAGGTATTGCCTTATTAAAGGATGAGAAAAATAGGTGGTTCCGTATTGTAATGGGCTGAAATGGCAGAGGCATGAATCTTAACTGATGAGAAAGAAAGACCTTTGTTCAGCATCCCAGTTAGGTATTGTAAAATCCGAGGTATATTTGGTACAGACGTGTCAATGCCTTGTTCCTGGTTCCAAGCACAGAATCTCTTCCATTTTTCTGCATAAGATTTTCTGGTACTGGGCCTCCTGGCCTCCATGATAACATCCATAACAGCTTTTGAAAAGGAGTGTTCTGAATGGCTACATTATTCACCATGCTGCCAGATTTAAGGTCCTGAGTTGGCTGTGCAGGATCTGATTGTTTTGTTGGGTCAGCAAGTGAGACGTTTGAGGCAATATCCATGCTGGACCTTGAGACAAGCTCTTTAGGATTGGGTACCAGTGCTGGCGTGGCCAGTCTGGTGCAATCAGTATCATTTTGGCTTCACTTGTCTGACCTTTAGGAGCACCCTGGGAAGGAGAGGCAGTGGAGGAAAGGCATATACTGTTAGATTTTTCCAGCTGAAGGATAGGGCGTCCACTTTCCATGCTTGCTTGTGATAAATCCTTGTGAAAAATCTCTGCAATTGGCAGTTGTGAGGGGAGGCAAATAGATCTATGTCTGGGCATCCCCATTTCCTTATTATTATGCTGAAGACTTGTGGATCCAGTTTCTATTCGTGGGGATCCATGAGGTTTCTGCTTAGTTCGTCGGCCAGAGTATTTGTTTTTCATGGCAGGAATTGTGCTTGCAGGTGAACTTGAAAAGCCAATGCTGTGTCCCATAAGGTCATTGCTTGTCTGCAGAGGGGGTAGGAATGTGCACCTCCCTGCTTGTTTATGTACCACATGACCGTAGTGTTGTCTGTCTTTATCAGTAACAGTCCTGGATGAAGCAGGTCCTTGAAAGCTGTCAGGGCATTTTGAACAGGTAGCAGCTCCTTTTGATTGATGTGAAGCTGCATCTGACTTGCAGGCCATGTGCCCTGAATACATTTTCCTGCCATATGGGCCCCCCAGGGCGTAATCTGATGCATCCGTTGTCAGTGTCTGTCTGGCTGTGGGTAGACTGAATGGCAGACTGTTGCTGTGGTGACAGGCTTCTGCCTATCATCGAAACTCCTGTTGCAGGCAGGGAATAAGTGCAAATACTGTCTCCAGGATGTGGCAATGCTGAGTCCAAACACTTTTTAAGATACCACTG